>NC_056729.1:1459264516-1459333107 GCF_019279795.1 Protopterus annectens
TGTGACAAGACGGGTTATCTAGCTGAGTGAAATGCAGTGATTCCAGCTAATCTAATTGCCATAGAAGGGGGAAGGTAAACAGAAAAGGACATACTTGAAATGTAACTTTTTCACACTTCCTGTAAGAAAACCACCCCTGCTGAGAGTTTGTGTAATCTGTGACTTACACAGTGCTAAAATGTAAACAAACTGCTCAAGCAAAAAATCTGAGCTAGTGCCCCTTTAAACTTAACTAATAAGGCAGCAGTAAACAGCATTTGAAAGTGTGTTCTGTGACATTTGCACTGCTTCTGTTTTAAGTAGTCATTCAGCAGCAGGGAATGTTACAAATTACTGACTAAAAGAGAACAGTGTATGCATGCAACATCTATGAAATGACAGGAGCTTTAGGCAAATGGAGGCCTGCATGATGTAACATTTTTGAGCCAAACACTGCATTGTGGGATATTGAATGGCAAACTGATTTATCAAAACCACGTCGATATACCAGACCCCATGTGGTCAAACTCTGGAATTACATATAAAAATATTTAAAATCCTGTAAATAATCCCAGAGTGCTGTTAAAATGTAGGAAACATCAAGCCATAATGAAAGAAACATGTTTTTTTGAGTCTGTGGGTGCTTTACTCCTTTAAATTGAGATAATTGATACAACACCCCCACCTACTGGCCAGAAAGTTAAAATCTCATAAACAGTAAATAAAGTATTTAATCCGATGTCCAAATGGTTAAAAAAAATTAAAAAAATATATATATATATGTATATGTATGTATATATATATATATATATATATATATATATATATATATATATATATAAAATACAATAATAATAAATACATGTTACAATTTAGCAGCCCTTAACTTTAAAAGTGGGGCAATGCTAATGTTTTTGCTTAGACCTGGTATCATTCTTGCATCTAGGGTAACTTGCCAGTAAAGTTTTAATTTAATTTTCCCATTTTCCATTTTTTCAAGTGATACATCCAAAAACTGTAAGATGTTCTTGGAAACATTACTTGTAAAATGCGAAAAATTAGTAGTAGATTCAATGTATGATACAAATTCATGTAACTTGTCATCAGACCCCACCCAAAAAGCACAAATATCGTCCAAGAATCTGAAATATTGCAACCAGTGGTTCTTAAATTCAGATTCCAGTATAAATTCTTTTTCCCGCCAAGCTAAAACTATATTGGCATACGTGGGGTCACAATTGGCCCCCATCCAACGCCCTTAATTTGGTGGAAGAATTCTCCCCCAAAAAATATGAAGTTGTTAAACAGGACCAACTCCATCAAATAATGAACCAGGTGTAAATCATTAGAAGAGACCTTACATTTTTCCACCAATGAGGTTTCCAGCCACTGAAGACCAATGTTGTGGTGGATGACAGTAAATAAATCTTTGATGTCAGTAGTGACAAAAGTCACTTGTTCATAATTTGCATTATGGTCCACCCCCTTCAAAAATTCCCAAGAGTCTATAAGTATCTGGGAACTAGCACCCCAAAGTTTTCTAAGTTTCACATCAAGAAACTTAGCAGCAAGTGGTGAAGTTTTAGAACCATCGGCGGAAACAATTGGTCTGAGGGGTGGGTCATTTGTATCTTTGTGAACTTTGGGTATGCCAAATATTGTAGATGTTTTTGGTCAAACATTTATCAAGTAGTTAATCATTGAAATCAATCAACTTTTCAAGAAGTAAATCATTTAATGCCAAATCAATTTTTTTGTAGGCAATGTTTATCTCATTTTTAGAAACCCGCCTATAAGTATGTGTCCTCCAATAATTCCAACATTTTTCCTTCATAAATCAAGGTGTTCATGATAACAGCCCCACCCCCCTTATCGGGTTTCATAACTCTCATATTACGGTCAAATCTCAAATCATTTAACACATCCCATTCTTTTTTGTCAATGTTGTGTTTTTTATTTTGTTGTTTTCTAGATTGCCACTGCCTAATAAGCTTGTCAACCATTAGCTCAAGGTTTTTTAACTGGGGATGGATAGGGAGATTAAAAGTACTTTTCCGCCTCAAAATAGCCACATCATGTTGTTGATTCTGACCCTGAAATACAAGTGAAAGGTTAAGTTTTCTCAAAAACAGCTTAAAATCTAATAAAAATATACTAATGTCACCTCTAGTGTTAGGGATATATTTAAATCCCTTAGCCAGTAGCTTAAAATGGTCTTAAGTAAGTGTTATCTTACTATAATTGAAAATATTAAAATTGCAAGTCTGTTTAGCCCCTTCTTTGTGAATAAGTGGGTTCTGGAGATCTAATATTTCCTCCTTCCCCCTCGGTGTCCTCTCCACCCCCCCCGTACAGGAAATGGGGGGTAGTAAGAAACTCTTTGATTTCGGTTTCTCTCGGACCGCCAAAGGGAGGGTTCTAAAGGGTCACCCCCATAATTCTCTGTTTGTTTATACACTACATCCTCTTCCATAGCATACTGGGTACCTGTCCCTGCCCTATTGTCTTCCAACCACTGTTTTTTGTTTGACAGTCCCCTTAGGATCTGGGTAACATGTTTTGTTCGTGTATTCCTTAACATCTCTCTCTAATTTTCTAATTTTCCTCTTCACATTAATGGTACATTTATCATCAGTTTTCTCTAACACCATAAAATTTCTAGATTTTTCGGCCTCAACTGTAAATAAAAGGTCTGAGGTAATTTGTCTGTTAAGCAAATCTAGCTCCTCATGCAGGACAGACATATTAACATAATTTTTGATTAATAGTAATTCTGACAATATCAAGCCCACATTTGTTAAAGATTTCAAGTAACTCTAGATGTAAATCAGAGCCCTTAACAATATTGTTGGGGTATTTGAATACCTGAAGCCCTTTAGGTACAATTTCCTTCCTCAGACATTTGTTTAAATACTCGTTGTCAATTTGTAATGATATATATTTAAGCAACAGTTCGGAAACTTTGTTCAACGAGTTAAACGTATCCGCCTGTGCAACTACCCCTTTCCCCTTATTACGGGTATCAAAAGTGTTAAATTGTTTGTTCTAGCCAAACTCGAAAGTCGCCATTACGTAAAAGTTTTTGTTGGTTGTTGTTGTCAAACATAATGTCACCTTGTTGTGCAATGTTACGCCTGTTAGTTCGAGTCATTCCATAACACATTTTCATCCATAAAACCATAGATAGAGTAGATTCAGCAATATTTGAAAGTTGTTTGGCAATGCTTAAAAAAAGAAACTGCAGGGGTGAATAATGTTTTAGCCAATATGAGAAAGCCTAGTGGTGACAGATGAAGATCATTCCTGGCAAAGCAGTGTGGTCTGTCAACTATGTTCTTCCTGGCTGACAAGTATTGGATCCCTTTAGAATGACACCAGCAGCTAAGCCAATTGTTAAAGGCAATCATTTTTTGTTGGTATTATGGCATCATCCTTGCAGATGGTAGAATGCTGCTCAATGCTAGCTCACACCTGCCTGTGACAAATATTCTTAGAGCTCAATCATGTTTTTCTTCATACAGTTAAAGGAGGTATGTCTCAGGTAATTTACGCCCACATGGAGTGTGACTGAATCATATTAAATCATACTGGAACTTCGGGGTAAGTGACTTGAGTGTTTGCATGATCTGGTGGATCCTGGCCCCTAAAGGCAATTAACTGTAACCTTCTCCTTATCAAGCAGTGTGTCTCAGAGAGGAGTCTCCAATGATCATAATGTTGTATTGTCGGGTGTTTCATCTTGCGTGTTTGGTAGTTCAGACAATGAGTTATGGCGTTGTGTTGTGATGCAAATTGTCTTGTTTGTGTCCATGCAGAATTCCTGAGGACTACACCCGAGAGGTCTTTGAGGTTTGGGTAAGTTACATGCGAGAACCTCTACACATGTGGGTTTATGTGTCTGGTCCTTTGTAGGTGCGGTGAGTGTTATGTGTGTTTGTGTTTCTTGCTGACAGCCTGTTTGTTGCTTTGTGCCTGTATGTCAGAGTCTGGTCTCCAGTGTCAGTGTGTGACTGTTTATTTATATACATTTTCAGTGGAGACCCAAGAAGAAAAGCTCCAGAAATAGTACAAGTTCCTATGATACTTACAAAGTATTAAAGTAAGGTCACACATAGTTTTTATAATTTTTTACTATGTAATTGGAGCTTTCCTCCCCGGTCCTCCACTGAAAACAGTTTGGCTAACTGCTAAACAAATGGAAAATAAATAAACAAAAATAAATAAATAGTAAAAATCTAAAATTTGTGAACATCAGTACAATGCATAACAGTTAACAAGTACAAATTCCAAAATTTGCGAACAGTATATAGCATAGACCAAACGCATCTCTCATACATTCTATTTGTCTGTTCCAGGATTAAGTGGTTGGCAGTGTACATAATGCAATTGCTCCATCATCTCAGGATGCCCTTGTCCACCAAGCTAGGTGCAGAGATAGGAGAGGAGAATGTTTGAACCAGACAAGGAATGTGTGCTTTCTTGGTGTAATGCACAGTGGCCATACTCCTGGATGCTTTAATAATGTAATGTGGAGCTAAATAGCCGTAACTAATGCGGAAATACCGCTCACCAGGAAAAGTAGTCGCTCCAATTATGAAGTAGTTTTTAAAAGGGAAATTTCAACTTCATGTGGCTGCATACACTGTATAGACGTCACCACTAACCGCCACTAGACAAACAGCAGCTTAGTGCAAACACAAGGCTTTTATATGTTTTAAAGGCATATTCAGGAAAAAATGTACTCATTTGATTAGCGAGTGTACCTACTTATATTATAGCCTTACAGACACCACAGTCATCGTGGTAACGCTTCACGCAAAAAGGAGTTTATCTTGCTCGCATCTTTCAATAACAGTTTAATACACATGAAAAGTACCATAGTGGGAAGGAAACTGTTGAAGCATGTTTATGTGGGCGGTATTACTTCTTAATCGTCATATCTGGTTCTGGGGAGAGAAGAAAGTTCAAGGTAGGAGGTCGTGAATATAAGGAAACCGAGGGGCTTAGAAGAGAACATTTTATTTCTGTAGTCGAAGATAAAGGTTTAAGTAGTGTCTTGTTGTGAGAATATCCTGGCGTGCGAACCTGCGGGCCTAGAACTAGGAGCCGCCGTAACTTTATTTTGAAATGGTTTTGTTAGGAAGTGGATTTCAATGAGAGTACGTTAAGCGCGGCTGTGGGTTTACAGTGGTTTGGTACCGTGGGGTTAATACAAAGCATGTTCCATCTATTAGTTTGTGTCTCTGGTCTGTGGTAAAGTAAAGGTTGGTGGCTGGGCGCTGTGCAGTGAAGCACCTTCGTTGTGTATAGAATATTATATCGCACATCTCTATTATGCTTTCGGCTAAATGTTTACCGGTATGTGAATGGCAGGCGTGCATTGTTAACAGAATTTGTTTACTGCAGTGTACTTAATTGTAGCCAGAATTGGGATTTCAGTTACGTAAATGGATTCACGAATGAGGTCGTGTATAACTCTAAATTATTTTTTTATAAAAGCCATGGGGTTTGTAACTTTAATGCCGCCAAGAGCTTTGTTCCAGTGTCTTCCTTTCGGAACAACGTCTAGGCTGCTCAGGGCCTGTGACGCCCCATCCCCCGTTAACTTTTTTTTCCCCTTTGCCGTGGTTTAGTGCGCATTAGGGCCTGCTGACTAGCGTGGTTAATTGATTATGAAATTTAAATAAGCAAAGTCATTTGATTGTAGTTTTAGAGGTTTGGAAGTACTGTCACCCACTCTTTATCGAGAGGGGGTACCTTAAGTACGAACTGCGCAGCTAACTGCATACGCACATCTTTGTAACGTAATAGTTCTATATCATTTGTATGTTAGTTTACGGAAATGGCATAAGGCACCACCCAGTAAACACACTAATATTTCTGTTTGGATCTGGTTTGTATGTATTCTTGGAGAATAATTGATATTTTTGTGTACAAGATGGTTGCTAATCTGTAGTAAATGAAAGGGGGCAATTTTCCTTTCACACAGGAGCTCTTTGCCAATGAATGATGACATTAAAAGGCCGAATTGCAGTGCTTCTGGTTAACAGTTTGCTCTCTTAGCTGGAGGCACCGTGACAAAACCAGCTGAAGCGAAATTAAGTCTGACTATGGCAGAGCATCCTGGAACTGTTAATTGCATTTCTGATTTACTGTGTGGTTGTCGGAATTCACAATTGCAGCCTATGTTGGCATTATTTGGTTCACTTGTGATTCTGCGTGTATTTGGGCGTTTTAATGGTAATCTAAAAGTAGTACCTCGTAGGATGCTCAGTAGGAAACCCCGCCCAAACTCCTCCAGCTATGCGGACCCAGCTTCTGCATGAATTCACACTCCCCGCCGTGCCGAGGTATGAATATTCATGACCTGTCTAAGCTGTCCGAAAAAGTTTATTGGCACAGTTTTACAATAAATTCCATGCTTTTTCAATCACAGAAAAAGGCGCAAAGCACCCGTTCAAGAAACCGTAAATAAAAATGTAAACACGGTTTAAGTAGCGTGAAAGCCATGCAGTTTATTACTACATCACACATACAAACTAGTCACAAAATACAAAGTATAGCTAGCAACAGGACCAATGATAATCAGCGGTTCAAGCACTATGGAACATTGAAACAGATCCACTGTATTAAATCACCATAAATAAAAGGTAACGTGCACCTGTTAGCCGCTATGATTCCGGCCACCCAGTTCCAGTTCATGCAAATCCTGGTGCTCTAAATGTCCAGCTAGGCACTGGAACTACTTCATCCTGTTTGCTGTATTTTTCACACCTCAGGAACTCATCTATGTGACTGCCATATGCCTCAGAGTCCCATTCATTTTATTTTACATTTGTTGACCGGGAGAGTCCAACTGGATTACACATTTCATTTTCAGGGGAGGCCCGGGGAGAGAAGCTCCAAGAGAACAATTTTTTTTTTTTAAACATAGTTTTAAGTACAGACTTTTGGCATACAATTTCAGCTGTTTCTTGCATCAAGACCACATGGCCTCAACAACATTTGTATGTGCACCTGTCCTGGGGTCTACAAAATTCTTACTGTGGTTGACAGTGAGGTGGGTATAATTCATCCTAGACAGTTCGCAAATACCCCTGTATGCAGCCCATTTGTCAGACAATCACTGTCCCTGGTAAGACATGCCGTTTGGTAATTGGGAGTAAAGTGACTGCATCCCTTTTCCTCAACTAAGGTGAGGTAGCCACTTTTCAGACTGCAGTCGTATATACCAAATACCCACCAGTCTTTTTTGGCAAAGGCTCGACCGCGGTTATATTTTGCCTTCACAAGTAGGTATTCATCTATCTGAAACTCTTGACCTGGCCCACCCGGCAACATGGGGTCGTTCAGCAGTTTCCAGCTGCAGACATCCCATAGAAACTGATACCAGTCCACAAAGCAGTTGTTTGACACCGACAAGTGCTCTGCAAGCCTGCAGATGATATACGGAATACTGCAGTATTCAGTTATACTGGAACTGATCAGAACCAAGTACTAGTACCCCAGTCTCATAGTGTATTTAACACCTTATTTTAGTCTGTTGGAAAATTGAGTGGCATGTTATCTCCACCAAGGTAGAGGAGTTTCATGGAGGGTAACACCTTGTGTTGCCTTGCATGTTTAGATTTATACTAAACAAGGTCTTCATGATTCTTTGCTCCTACCTTTGGTTTGCTGTTTCCCAGTAGTTTGCAGAGCTACATTCTGACTTCTTGTGCTGGTAATACTGTAGTTTACACCATCCAAATCCAGCAAGGATTTGAACTGTTGCTTCTCTGTTGTAGACATGGCAAGTGTAAATTTTTGTTACTGGGTCTGTAGTATATCAACATGTTTTCACATTGTAGCTGTAGTACTGATTCTAAGTGTGTAACCGTGATCTATCCAGTAGAAGTTTATTTGCCCTTGTTATGATAATGGGCTCCCTTCAGTGAGCGTGGTAGTCACGTTTATCGGCCACGGGAGGGGTGGGTTTGTGACCATGATGCTGCTTAACCAGAATTTACATATCATTGGCAGTGATGGTCTGTCTTTCCACAAAACTAATTATCAGTTAATCTGGATAGATGTAATTTTATTGGTCTTGGCTTAAGGTGTAATGCAGGCTCTTGACCTTGGTTTGTTTAAAAAGTGGATTCCTTCCCTGAAAGGCTTCAAGAAATGGAATCTGTAGGGGACTGTGAAGGGGCAGATGCCTTCCAGGATGAACCATTGTGTTCAGTGGGAGAATGCTGCCATGTCCTTCCATATCCGTTTTTCTGCCTTCTTAAACAAGGCATCTCCTGCCAAGGATAGCCAAACATCTGGCCAGTATACAAAAGGCAAAGATAGCCCAACATCTGGCCAGTATACTAAAGCCTTTAGCATCTGTATGTGCAGTACATCACATGTATGCACAAGGCGTGGGAAAAGTGACATAGGAAGTGTGCACTGAAGAACGTCTGTGCTTCCAGTCCAAGCAGTCTGCCAAGGTTTTGTCCCCAAGACCCTGTGTAGTCATCTCTCTGCTGTCTCATTACCTAGAAAAACAGCATCTTAAGCTGTTGGCTCAGGCTCCTATGAGGAACCTTCCTGTCATGAGGCTCTGCCATATGCCAAGAAAAGGGCCAAACAATTTGGGTCTGATACTGGCCTGGACATCTCTCTCGCGGCTAGTGAATTCCCAGATGACTGCCTAGTGGCTGCTTCAGATTCTACAAACATCTACCCCAGAAATTGAGGGGAACCTCTGATTGTATTTAAGGGACAGAGATTTTGGTGTGGAAGGGGATACCAAGGTCTGACCTTCCTATTTTTTTTTATGTGAATATCCTGCAGGAAAGTCTTGTTAAAAGATCTGCAGTGTGAATGGTGGGATTTTACTCAAGAGGTATTTAATGTTGTAATGACTGTAAAGCCTCAGTCTGTGCCTGCCCCTCTGTGGTCGTCCAGTCAGCTTGGAGTTGGATAACCTGATTCCTCTAAGGATCAGGACTGTTGGGAAGAGTACTTGGCTTCCCATATCCCCTTCCCATTTATGGCTGAGGAAGATGTTAGTCCGGGTTCTGTTTTGGGACACTTACTGTATGAAGAAATTCTTTAAGTAGGATTGATCACAAAGCTTCTTTCATCCAGGAAAGGGATTGTGAATTCCTATAGGTAGTCTCCCCCTGCCCTCTTGAATGCTCTCTCAGCAGATGACAAACTCGCCAGGCTTTTGCCCTCAAGCAAGCTGCTTCTGTCTGACAAGGATAGTGGGGCCATGGAGAGGCTAGGCAAGAAGGTTTATATTACAGTTCCTTTATCTTGTAGGGCCATTAACTACCAGACTCCTCACCAAGTATGTTTTGGCTCTCCTTAGGAAAGAGGGCACTTGGAGACTTAATTATGGACCTCTACCAGCTCAGCTCCAGGTATTTCTGATTTGAGGGTTGTTTCTGCAGCATGAGAGGGTTTGTATCATTCCTTGCGTGGACGATCTGCTAATTCAAGCTTCCACCAAGGTTCTGCTTAAATATCTCCAGTTCACTAGTTCAGAGCCTGGGGTTTATAAATGCTCAAAAATCTAAGACTCCCAGGCTCAGGTTTCCCTTTGTAGGGTCTAGTCTGTCCAATGATATCCCTGCTGGTTCCCAAGGTCCTGTCTCTCTGACTTTTTCCAGTCTTTGTCCTTGAATCAGTGACCACCATGGACTTTCTGTGGGTCCTCAGGTTTATGGCTTCATTCCCATGCTTTCTCTGGCCGGGCTCCGTACGAGTGCTTCATTGACATTTTAAGTCAGCATGGCCTTCAGCATTGCTACCCCTGGGATGTTCCCCATAGGGGTTGTCATGAACAGTGGCTTTTTTCGTTGGGTGCTTCCTATGACCACACCTCTTGTTGTATCTGTAAGAGGTGTGTGTAAGACTTACTGAAGCAGTTTGTCTTCCCTGGCCACTTGTCTTGAAAACCAGTGGGTTAAACAGCCAGCCCAGGGTAACATGACAGTCCTTTAACCCCAAGGTACTTCTGCTGGATTCTTTAGCTGCCCAGCCTCCACAGGGCATCCCTTTTTAATCCAGGATTGTTGGAGCCCCCATGGATTCGTCCTTGCACACTTGACATTGATGGGAACCCATGGTTTATCTGGGAGTGTCCTAAAGGGATTCTACAGATATTCTAGTTCCAGGTTCTCACTGAATCTTGCCAAGGGTCTGAACTTTTGATATTAGGACTGATGTCCTTTTCAAGCAAAGACCAACACTGAAAGCGTTTCAGTCTGCCCTAAAAGGGAATGGCAACTGCCTTGATGGCCATAAAGCCATCTTTTCAAGGAGTCCTGGTATCTGCTCCTCCTTGGACCTCTGTCCCTTCTAAACAGCCTGGGGAACTGAATTCCAAGGATGAAGATGTCCTAGTCCACATATGGCTACACCCTTGGCTTATGGTTCTGATGAAGAGGAGTCTCCTTTTGATGAATTGTTTAGGTGATATTCTTAAATGTCTGATCTTTGAGAGATGAGTTGCTTCAGGTGGCTTCTCTTAAAGCATAGTCAGGCTCCTGCTCCTAAAAAAAACCCTTATGGACGGTTCCAGACGATTCAGTTTAATTTGTTTTTCTGCTGATCTTGCTGCGCTGTTTCTTTTGAGAAGCCTAAGCTTTTGCTGTCTTCCAGACTTGCCTTCTGATAAGGGCAATGAAGAGGATTGGTAAGAAAGTTTACACTGCTTCTACTTTGGCCTTTATCAGATCTACATGACCAGGTATGCTGTGGCCTTGATTGCTTGGGCTTGTCACTGACTTTCCTGAGTCTGAGGGCAAATCCTCTGCCTTAGACTTTTTAGGCTCTGCTTAAGTGGCTCACCACTGTATATGTTAAGTGTAGTTGTAATACTGCTGACTCTTCTAGGGCTGTGGCCTTTGGGTCTGTCATGAGGCATTATTCTTGGCTTTGTCTTCAGTCCCCTTCTTGGGGATGTTTAAGTAAAGTTGTTCGATGCTGCTGTTGACATCGTTCAGTCTTTCAGGAGAGAGGTTTAAGATCTTAAAGCTTTGCCTGTCATAAAATCCAGAGGAATTATCCTTTTAGATCTGCTTTTGTTACAGGTAACTCCCCCCCCCAGGGCTGCAAGGGCAGGAAGAGTGGGAAGCAGAGCCCCTCTGCTAAGACTTCCTTGGATTTGTGTGGCCCAAAGTATTCTTTTCTGCTAAGTCTGCTTCTCTAACAGTTCCCACCTCCTTTTAGACCAGAAACCATTCAACCTGTCCCCCTTCCCAAGTCGTAAAAGGGGTTTTTATTCTAGTATTCCTGGTTCCTTAAATGGATGGTACTTTGAGATCTATTCTGGTTATCTCCTGGCTCATCCCCTTTCTCAGGTCGCCTCCTTTCATATGCTTACTCTTCAAACACTGTCTTGCTGTGTACAGGCTCCGAGGCATTCAGATTTTGCCTTATCTAGACAACCTGTTGCTTCAGGTGCCTTCTCCCAGTCACCTAGTATATGATCGGAAGTTGAGTCTGGTGTTTACTGTCAGCTTCCAAAAGTCAGTCCCAACTTTGTTAGGATCATGTGCAACTGGGGTGCAGGATTCACAGTGCCAGTGTTGGCCTCACTGCCACCTCCAAAAGCACTTGACAGTCTCTGGCCTCCGCATCAGTAGCAAGACCATATCAGCATCAAATATGAGATCTCAGATTCTGGCCCTTCAATCTTTTTCACCCCTTGTTCTTTTCAGTGCCTTGAATGTTTAATAGGTTCATGGGTGTGTACTAGGCTAATGGCCCTGTAGCCTTTACAATCCTAGCCTATAGGATTACCCTGGCATCGTGCCACCTGACCTTGCTTCCCAGTGTATGTCGAGTAGAGCCACTGGAGTGATCCCCAGGGTGAATTTTCTATTTCCCATCCACTCAATATTTCTCTTTAAAAGGGCCAGTGAGGTGCTCTGTTTGACATGTATGGGAAGTCTGTTCCACAGCATGGGCAGTCTCTGGGTTATGAACCTGTCCCTCCAGCATGCTAATTGTGGTAATGAGGTTGAGGTCTTTGGAGTGTGTGGTGTGGAGGGATTGGGATTTCTTTAGATATAGCATTTCTAGCGCAGCTGGGTCAAATTTGAATTTGTAAGTCAAGCAGAGATGGCCTCTAATGTGATGTGAGACTGAGAATAGTTGGAGTTTGAGTCTGTCCATATAGGACAAGTGTTTAAGGCCTAGGATCCTCTTGGTGAGGTACTTTTGCGGCCTCTCCAGTTGTTGCAGGTGTCTAGTGAGGTACTTGCCATATGGGGTATTGTACTCTGGCCTAATGAGGGAAGTGTCTTATAACTCCTTCTCTGTTCACTGGACTACCATTGATGTGGTAATTCATGCGAACCAGGTTTTTCCCAAAGGGGAAGACTTTTTGGCATTGAGCTTAAGGCCATGGTTCTGACACCAGTCATTGGTCTCATTGAGGCCTTTTCTGTAGGATGTCAACATCACTTGGAGTTATTCCCAACTTGAAATCATCTGAACTTTGTCAGCCGGAGTCCCTTCGTTTTAGCCTGGACTTCAGCAAAGTAGATCCCAAGCAGGAGAGGACCCAGGACTGAATCCTTTGAGACTCCACTCGTGACAGCTCGGCAGTCTGAGTCAGCTTTTTTCACAGTGTGGGTTCCATCTGTGAGCCAGTTTGCAGCCCCACCTAGTGATATAGGGGTTGATGCCTAGCTTGATGAGTTTTTCTATGATTCCTGAGTGGGGAATGGTGTTCAAGGCCTTGGCCAGATCAAGGTAGGCTGTATGAACCACATTGCCTTCATCCACAGCTGTGGTGACCGACTCAGAGAAGTCTACCAGGTTGAGAAGGCATGATCTACCCTTCACAAAACCAAACTGTGTAGGATCCAGAGTTTGGAGATTCCCTATATCCTATTAGTTCCATGATGATGCGTTCAATAGCTTTGCATATCAGACTAGTCAGGTTAATGGGTCGATAGTTCCTGGGGTCTGTAATCGCTCCTCCTTTGTGGAGAGGGGTGGCTGTAGCAGTGTGCCACTTGGTAGGGACAAAGCCTGAGGTGAACAAGGCACAGGTGAGGTGCCAGTTCGCTGTGCCAGGGATACTGTCAGGTTCCATAGAAGCTGTATTCTTGGCCTTGTACAGTGCTGTTTTAACCTGTGCAGCAGTAATACTGGGTGCCTGGCAATCTTCTGGTATTGTGATTAGTCCTTGTGGGGGGGGGGGGGTAAAGTTAGCACTGAATCTGTTCATCGGTATATTTGTAATAACTGTTGGCTCTCTATATATGAGATACCATTGTGCAGTAGCTCAGATCAAATCTGAGTATTGCCATGGAGATTCTTTACATAACTATAGAAGGCCTTGTGATTGTCTTTACTATCTGCTGCAATTCTGTTTTCATAGCTAGCTTTAGAGGATTTGATGAGGGATGTCAACCTATTGCTGAGGATGATAAGGGAGTTTTTCCAATCTTGGGACTTCACCTTATTCTGCATCAGTTTCCTCCTTCTGTTGTAGAGTTTATGGCAGGGTATCACCAGATTGGCTTCCTTTTTTTTTTTTTTTTTTTTTTTTTTTGAGGAGAGCAACTTAGTTCTATTGGGTATGGTGAGATCCATGCATTTGCGTACATGTTTGTACAGTGCATTGGTGTTCTATGTTGGTACTATGGCGGTCATGCAACTGTTGTCTGTTTGCATGGGTGTTGTGAAGTTAGCCATCTCTGTTTTTAGGAGCCCATAGGTTTTTTTCATGGTGGTTGCTTTTGTTTGGGGACTGGGAGGGATGTGGATTTCCAAGGTGATTAGCTTGTGATCGGATCTAACCAAGGAGGAGTTTACTATTGGTGTAGAGCAACAGTCGCCCATGTTAGTAATGACCAGGTCAAGGATGTTGCTACCTCTAGGGGTAAGAATGAGTTGGTCCAGGGCATTGGAATTAATGAATTCCAGAAAGCTTTGTGCAAGTGTATTGGTACATGAGTAGTTTTCCCGGTTAATGGAGGGGTAGTTGTAGTTGAAGTAGTCAATATGAGAGTGTTAGGTTGGACTCCAGGGTGTTTAGGAATGTGGAGTGTGAATCTTGGGACATGGTTGGGGACCTATAGCAAGCTACGACCTGAATCATTGTCATACCCAATGTTAGCTGTGCCTGAATATCCCAGATGTGTTATGTTGGGCTACCAGTCTGGAGGTGTGTGCATCCTTTATGAATATGGAAACCCCACTGCCATTGGAGCTTCGGTCCAAGTTCTGGGGCCGAAAGGTGTGGAATGAGTTATAGCCTGGTAGTGTAGGGGTTCTTTTTGCTGCCTTGAACCAGGTCTCTGTTACAGCACAAATGTCAATGTTCTCCATTTTAAGGAGTACCTTGAGTGAATGCATTTTGAGATTTAGACTTCTAGCGTTGAGCAAGATGACCCTCAAATTGCATTTATTTGTAGCAGTTAAGGTGGTAATTTGGTCTTTGGAACACTGCCTAAAAAAAGGCACAATAAGGGTGGCAAGAGCCTTGGCCAGTATCTGGAACCCCAGCGGTGACAGATGCAGGCCATCTCTGGCAAAACATTGAGGTCTATCAATCATGTCATCCCGGGCAGACATACTAGCTCCCCTTAGAATGACACCAGAAACTTGGCCAATTGTTGAAATCAGTCATTTTCTGTTTTTACTGTGGTATCATTCTGGGTGATGGTAGGATGCTGCTCAGGACTAGGATCATACCCGCCTGGGATGCATAATCCAAGAGTTCCTCCATGTAGTCAAGGGAGGTATGTCTCAGGTCATTCACACCCGCATGTGCAATGACTGAGTCATATTTGTAGCTGTTGTTGAGGGACCTTAGTGTGTGCACAATGTGGCGCATCCTGGCGCCTGACAGGCAGCTGAGTTACTTTCTCCTTATTCAACCTAGTGAGTGGGACATCAATGTGCCTCACTATCGAGTCACCTATGATTAGTGTGTTGGGCATGCTGTTTTGCCTCGGCAAGGGGGGGGCGCTTTGGTTGAGTGGCACACTGTTTAGGAGAGTTATGTCTCGCGATTAGTGTGTTGTGGTAGAGTGCGTTTCTGCCTTGGACGTCTGCTGTTTGGTTAAATTTTTATTGAGAGCGTCTGCGAAGGTGGTTGTGTGGTTTGTGTTTTTATGTGAAGGCAATGTTGGTGTGTGTTCTGGACGGCTATGTGTTCTATGTGGTGTGGTGCAAGTGTTGACCTTCTTCTCTTGACCAGCTATTCTGGCCTTGACATAAGTGCATTTCTCACAAGTCTGAGTGTTGGGGGGGCTAGGAGGAGGGGGTTGTCAGTGTACATGAGGCAGTTGCTACATTTCCTCAGGATGCCCAAGTTCACCAGGTTAATAGGGGAAAGCACAGGGAGCTGACCTTTAGACATGCCTGGAGGGGTAGGCATTAAGTACTGGAGCTGTTTCCTTGTAGAAAGTTTAGTGCTGGTAGCACTTTTGTGTACTACAATTGCTACAAGAAGTCTGGTAAAGTGCTAAACTGACAAGCTAGTAAAAGTGCAGGAGATGAGAGAACGAGCAGATCTAAGGGGAAAAATTGAAGAACAGACTTTGGCACCACTCCGAAACTTACAAACAGTCCTGGATACAGCAAATCTGTATCTGGACTAGACTAGTTACAGGAAAGGCAGGAAATAAGCGCAAATGCAGGCTTTTAAACCTGAAAGTTGAAAGAGATGGAAAAACTGCCCAAATGGTCAAACTACCCAAGAACTACTCCTCTTGTGGTAGATAGGCTTCTGAGTGCTTACCACTCCCACTGATAAGCTAGAAGGTTTCCCTCCAACACAAAGGCTTGGGGGGGGGGGCTCAGAAGCTTACCAACAGTCCTGGATACAGCAAGTCTGTATCTGAACTAGACTAGTTACAGGAAACACGCTTAGTTTTTTTACACAAAAAGCACCTAAATCAGCAGTAAATACAATTCAAATGCAGTGCAGCCTGGCACACTGTATGTGTGTGTGTGTGTGTGTGTGTGTGTGTGTGTGTGTGTGTGTGTGTGTGTGTGTGTGTGTGTGTGTGTGTGTGTGTGTGTGTAGCAATATTACAGCAAATACAGTTTAAATAAATGCAGTTAAATTAACAAATGACTAAAAACAAGTGCAAAAGGCAGTAAATTAAAAGGCTACTAACAAGCAGTAATAAGTGCAGAGTAAGAGCAACTGAACAGCATGTAGAACTGCAAACTAAGACAGTTACAATAAGAACAGCTGAAATGTATATATTTTTTGAGATAAGAATCGATACAACACCCCCACCTACTGGCCAGAAAGTTAAAATATTATAAATAAACAGTAAATAACAAAGTATTTAATCCAATGTCCAAATAAATACTTAAAGCAAAAAAAAAAAAATATATATATATATATATATATATATATATATATATATCTATATGTAATAAAATACAATAATACATACATGTTACAATTTAGCAGCCCTTAACTTTAAAAGTGGGACAATACTAATGTTTTTGTTTAGACCTGGTGTCATTCCTGCATCTAGGGTAACCTGCCAGTAAAGTTCCCTATATTCCAACAGGTTTTCCCAATGCCCACCCCTTTGGTCAACTTGCACTTGTTCGAGAACAAAAAAAGGGAATTTTGCCTGCTGACAACACACAGTACGTTTAAAAAGGGCATTTTTCTCATTTTTTGTCTTAGTCTCATAAATATGTTCATAGATACGTCTTTTTATCTTTCGCTCCGTCTTGCCAATATAAAATGCACCACAGGGAGAACATATGGCCTCATAAACAACTCTTTCACTATTACAATTAAAGTGTGAATGGCTAATAATCTTCCTGTCTCTACTAGGTACATAGACCCATTCACAGTGTGCAATGTACTGACATTGGGAACACATCCCACATGGTTCCTTTATGTTTACCACTTACAATCCCTTTTCTTCCTTGTTCCTCGAGCAAGTTTTTTAAATTCCTCCCCTTCTTAAAAATAAATTTCAGAGGTAAATTTTTGTCCAAAGGTAAGTCAGTGAACTCCAAAAAAGTTGTTCCATTCATTTCTCACTATATTGTTACAGTGAAGGAAGTCAGTGTTATACTCAGTAATAAGAGCCCTATTCATTTCAACACTATCCTTTGTTTCATGAATAACCTGATTGTAATCACTAAGAATACCCAAACCTAACACGGGGCAAAATTTGTTGGCTCTGTTAGAGGAAACATCAACTGTAATCTCATGTACAAAATCAACATGGTACCCCTTTTCCCTAAAAAGACGATCAAGAAAGTCACATTCTATTTCAAAGTCGTGGTCTAGGGAGGTCATTCTACTGGCTCGGATGTATTGCCCTCTCACCAAACTCCTTTTTTGAAACATGGGATGGGAACTATTAAAACGTGAAAAGGAGTTTGAGTAAGTACTTTTTAGAAAAACCACCTTTGATTTAATATTCCCATTTTCCATTTTTTAAAGTGATACATCCAAAAATTGTAGGATGTTCTTGGAAACATTACTTGTAAAATGCAAAAAAGTAGTAGATTCAGTGTATGATAAAAATTCTTGTAACTTGTCATCAGACCCCATCCAAAAAACACAAATATCGCCCAAGAATCTGAAATATTGCAACCAATGGTTCTTAAATTCAGATTCCAGTATAAATTATTTTTCCCACCAAGCTAAAACTATATTGGCATACGTGGGGGCACAGTTGGTCCCCATCGCAACACCCTTAATTTGGTGGAAGAATTCTCCCCCAAGAAATATGAAGTTGTTAAACAGGACCATCTCCATCAAATAAAGAACCAGGTGTAAATAGTTGGAAGAGACCTTACATTTTTCCACCAATGAGGTTTCCAGCCACTGAAGACCAATGTTGTGGGGGGATGACAGTAAATAAATCTTGTTCATAATTTGCATTATGGTCCACCCCTTGAAAACTTCCCAAGAGTCTGTAAGTATCTGGGAACTAGTACCCCAAAGTTTTTTAAGTTTCATATCAAGAAACTTAGCAAGTGGTGAAGTTTTAGAACCATCGGCTGAAAAAAATTGGTCTGAGGGGTGGGTCATTTGAATCTTTGTGAACTTTGGGTATGCCAAATATTGTAGGGGTCTTAGGTCAAATATTTTCAAGTAGTTAAAATCATTGAAATCAATCAACTTTTCAAGAAGTAAATTATTTAATGCCAAATCAATTTTTTTGTAGGCAATGTTTATCTCATTTTTAGAAACCCGTCTGTGTCCCCCAATAATTCCAACATTTTTCCTTTGTAAATCAAGGTGTTCATGATAACAGCTCCACCCCCCTTATCGGGTTTCATAACTCGAACATTACGGTCAAATCTCAAAACATTCAACACATCCCATTCTCTTTTGTCAAGGTTGTGCTTTTTATTTTGTTGTTTTCCAGATTGCCACTGCCTAATACACTTGTCAACCATTAGCTCAAGGTTTTTTAACTGGGGATGGACAGGGAGATTAAAAGTACTGTTCAGCCTCAAAATAGCCACATCATGTTGTTGATTCTGACCCTGAAATACAAGTGAAAGGTTAATGTTTCTCAAAAACAGCTTAAAATCTAAGAAAAATTTACTGATTTCACCTCTAGTGTTAGGGATATATTTAAATCCCTTAACCAGTAGCTTAAAATGGCCTTCAGTAAGTGTTATCTCACTATAATTGAAAATATTAAAATTGTTGTAAGTCTGTTTAGCCCCTTCTTTATGAATAAGTGGGTTCTGGAGATCTAATATTTCCCCCTCCCCCCTCGGTGTCCTCACCATCTCCCCCCCGTACAGGAAATGGGGGGTAGTAAGAAACTCTCTGATTTCGGTTTCTCTCGGACCGCCTAAGGGGGGGGGGGTTCTAAAGGGTCACCCCCATAATTCTCTGTTTGTTCATACACTACATCCTCTTCCGTACCATACTGGGTACCTGTCCCTACCCTATCATCTTCCAACCACTGTTTTTGTTTGACAGTCCCCTTAGGATCCTGGGTAACATGTTTTGTTCGTGTATTCCTTAACATCTCTCTCTAATTTTCCTCTTCACATTAATGGTACATTTATCATCAGTTTTCTCTAACACCATAAAATACCTAGATTTGTTGGCCTCAGCTGTAAATAAAAGGTCTGAGGTAATTTGTCTGTTAAGCAAATCTAGCTCCCCATGCAGGACAGACATATTAACATCATTTTGCTTACTAGTAATTCTGACAATATCAAGCCCACATTTGTTAAAGATTTTAAGTAACTCTAGATGTAAATCAGAGCCTTTAACAATATTGTTGGGGTATTTGAGTACCCATAGCCCTTTAGGTACAATTTCTTTCCTCAGACATTCGTTTAAATACTCATTGTCAATTTGTAATGATTTATATTTAAGCAACAGGTCAGAAAGTTTGCTCAACAAGTTTTTAAACGTATCCGCCTGTGCAACTACCCCTTTCCCCATATTACGGGTATCAAAAGTGTTAAATTGTTTGTTCTAACCAAACTCGAAAGTCACCATTACGTAAAAGTTTTTGTTGGTGGTTGTTGTCAAGCATAATGTCACCTTGTTGTGTAATGTTGGTTCGAGTCATTCCATCCACCAAATCGCCTCCGTTGGATTGAGAAAAAGAAAGCCTGGGCATACCAATGTCCTCTGTTCTAACTCCTTCGTTAACACCATTGTTTGTAACCAGTTCAACACCACCACCTCGGGTAACAGAAACAAGTTTGTCGCTCATCCTCCTGTTGAAAGCTTCCTGGTTCCCGGTAGGGTGGATCTATTGAGAATCCGTCCAACAGATTGACTGATGGTGTGAGGAGATCTACCAATTGCAATAGCTGTCTGACAAGCCTATGGGTCTCACCCAAATAATCCCTCCTCTCATCCGTTTGTCGAGGGGAATTGGCTGCCCTCTCCATCTCCAAATGAAAAACTAATAATAAAACAACCTGGAGATATTCCGCCAAAAACAACCAGTAACCAAAAACAAGACGAAATAAGCAGAGATCGCACCCAGCAAAAACAGTGTACAAAGCTCTTTATTTAACTCTGCAGATACCACACATTTTTGTCCATAAAACCATAGATAGAGTAGATTCAGCAATATTTGAAAGTTGTCTGTTTGGCAATGCTTAAAAAAAAAAAAACTGTAGGGGTGAATAATGTTTTAGCCAATATCAGAAAGCCTAGTGGTGACAGATGAAGACCATCCCTGGCAAAGCAGCGTGGTCTGTCAACTATGTTCTCCCTGGCGGATCCCTTTAGAATGACACTAGCAGCTAAGCCAATTGTTAAAGGCAAATATTTTTTGTTGGTATTATGGCATCATCCTTGCAAATAGTAGAATGCTGCTGAATGCTAGGCTCACACCTGCCTGTGACAAATATTCCTAGAGCTCAATCATGTTTCTCTTCATACAGTTGAAGGAGCTATGTCTCAGGTAATTTATGTCCACATGGACTATGACTGAATCATACTGGAACTTCGGGGTAAGTGACTTGAGTGTTTGCATGATCTGGTGGATCCTGGCCCCTAAAGGCAGTTAACTGTAACTTTCTCCTTATCTAGCAGTGTGTCTCAGAGAGGAGTCTCCAGTGATCAAAATGTTGTATTGTGGGGTGTTTCAACTTACGTGTTTGGTAGGTCAGACAATGAGATATGGTGTTGTGTTGTGATGCAAATTGTCTTGTTTGTGTCCATGCAGAATTTCTGAGGACTGCACCCGTGAGGTCTTTGAGGTTTGGGTAAGTTACATCTGAGAACCTCTGCACATGTGGGTTTATGTGTCTGGTCCTTTGTAGGTGCGGTGAGTGTTATGCGTGTGTGTTTCTTGCTGACAGCCTGTTTGTTGCTTTGTGCCTGTATGTCAGAGTCTTGTCTCCAGTGTCAGTGTGTGACTGTTTATTTATAGACGTTTTCAGTGGAGACCCAAGAAGAAAAGCTCCAGAAATAGTACAAGTTACTATGATACTTACAAAGTATTAAAGTAAGGTCACACAAACATAGTTTTTATAATTTTTTTTTTTATTTTATTTTATTTTACATTTGTTGACTGGGCTAGTCTAATTGGATATATGTCCATTTTCAGTAGAGGCCCGGGGAGAAAAGCTCCAAACTAACCACAGTTATAACAAGGTTAAAGATTACCATAAATTAGCTTACAAATAGTACTTAACTAGGTAGTAAATAACAGTAAAATAGTAAATAGCAATTAAATCAAATATGTTATGTTGTACATAAAATGACAAAAAAACAGAAAATTGGATGTGACTTTTCAGATGAGAAAAATACTTAGATGTTACAGTAGTTTTGCTGTTAACTTTTCGTTTCAGCTAAACAATCATATCTTGATTAGTATATAAACAAGGAAGTGTTATACACAAGGAAGTGTTATAAACAGAGGTGAAAATCTAGTCAGGGTTACTACAAGGGCATAGCCAGTGTGTTTTAAGGTGTAATTTGAGTTTTTGTTTGAAGAGGTGTAGGGAAGGAAGTAATGTAAGTTCACTAGGTAGAAGGTTCCAGTTTTTACCAACTGTGTTCGAAAAGAGTGAGTCACCTGCCAAGCTGTTGGACATGTTTATGCTAACTAATAGTTTATTCGAAGAGTGTAAGGTATTGAGATTTTTATAGGGGATTATAAGGTTGGAGAGAATTGGAGTTTTGTTTGGATCATAGAGGATCTTATGGGCTATGGTAAGTTGGTTAAATTGAAGCTGATTCTGTAGTTCAAGCCATCCAAGTTGTTTTAGATTGTGACAGTGATGGGTTCTGAAGGGGTTACCAGAGATAAATCTGACGATGTTATTATAGGAGCTTGCTAGTTTGAGCAAATTGCTTTTCATTAGGTTAGTGTAGATTGGTGAGGCATAGAACAGTATGGAGATTAGAAGAGATTGGGCAATAGTAGTTCTAGTTGTACAGGTGAGGAAGGGTCTAATCCTATATAGTGAGCCCAGTCTTCTGTTAACTTTTTTATAGTGTTGTTAATGTGAATGTCAAAGTTAAGGTTGTTATCTATTGTAATTCCAAGGAGTTTTAGTGTAGGATTCTGGTGAAATGAGGGTGCCATTATTAGAGATGACTGAGAAGTCAAGTGGTGTAGACATGCGGGTAGGAGAGAAGAGTAAGAGTTTGTTTTTTTTGGGGATTCAAGAGGAGACAACATTTTAAAAACCATGAGTCTACTGTGTTAAACACCTTCTGAGTTATGGATTGTAGTTCAGAAGAAGATTTAGCTGTACAGATGAGTGTAGAATCATCTGCATATTGTATGCAAGTAGCTTGTGGAATAGCTAATTGCAGATCATTTATAAAAATGGAGAAATGTAGAAGGCCTAGAATTGATCCCTGGGGGACACACAGGCAGGAGGGATGATAGATTATTTTCCCAGAGCACCGCTGCTGCCTGTTGCTGAGGTAGGAGGAGAACCATTGCATAGCTAGCGAGTCAAAAGAAAGTGACTTTAGTATATTTAAAAGCAAAGGGTGGTTCACCATGTCAAAAGCTTTTGAAAGATCTAAGAAGAGAGCTGAGGCGAGAGTATTATTGTTGCGGTTTCTGTTGATAGAGTCAGTGAAGGAAAGAAGGGCAGTAGTGGTGCTGTGGAATTGTCTAAAACCATGTTGGGTATTGGCTAGTAAGTTATGCTGAATTAAATGGTTCAGTAGCTGGTGATGAATGCCTTTTTCCATGATTTTAACTAATGGGGATAATAAAGCTATTGGTCAGTATTTGGAGTAGTTGTTTGAGTTACCTCCTTTATGTAGAGGAATGATGTAAGAAATTTTCCATATGTCTAGTATGGTTGCTTCATTTATGGCTCTATTTATAAGAATTGATATGGGATAGGCTACAGCTGTAGCTGCTTTTTGCAAATATTCAGCTGGGATCTGGACAGCAGGAGTAGTACAAGGCTTCAGTTTTTGGATGAGTTTGAGGATAAATTTGGTAGAGATGGGTTGTAATTTGAAATTGGGAATAGGGCTATTATTGGGGATAAGAAAGCTAGAGTTGTCAAGGGATAGTTGGCTGGCCAGGGATTCTATGGTCTCAGTAAAGAATGAGTTAAAAGTATTGGCGATTTCGCTTGGGGTTTTGAGATTAGTGTCTGTTCGACTTGGTGTACTGGAGTGCCCAGGGTTCATGAGTCTATTGATATTAGCCCAAAATGTCTATGGATTATATTGCTGTGTTTTCTGCATTTTATAGTAGAATTTTTTTTTTTTATCTGAGAGTTTTGCTTTTTCTGTTGCGTTTCTCAGCGGTTTAAAAATTTGTTGGTCTGCTGTAAGTTTGGTAGTTCACCACCTATCCCAAGTTTTGTTTCAGAGTAAGATTTTTTGCCTGGTTTCTTTAGATAGCCAAGGAGCTGGTTTTGATCTAATTAGAATGGTACGCTTAAGTGCATGTTGGTCTAGGATAGTTAGGAATTTAGAGTTGAAGTATTTGACAGCATCTTCAAGTGGTAGTGTTCTTAGGGGAGACCAATTACAAGCAGTAAGTTCACTTTGGAATAGCTGTATGTTAAATTGTTTGTTGCTCCGAATTGAACGGAATATAGTGGGTTGGGTAATATTAATTTTTTCCCTAATTATGTAGGTGAGAGAATGGTCACTTACATCGTCTGGGAGGGTCCCTACTTTATAAGTTTGTTGAAAGTTATTTATAAGAATCCAGTCTTTTATTTGGTTTGTTATTTCTAGTGGGGGTGGTAATAGTTTGAGAGAAACCATGAAGGTTAATATGGGAAGTAGGATGGTCAGTATTGATGTTCTTCCAATCAATATTGAAGTCTCCTGGGATTATTGTTTCTTGAGGGAAGGATGATTTGACCCGGCAAAGTATATTCTCTAGTGTAGTGATGTTATTCCCAGGAGGTAAATAGACACAGATAATGTTTATGGATTTGTTAGAATTGATCTGTATCTTAGAAATGAGTGTTTCAGCATTATTTTCCAAAGGAGGGTTGGAGGGTGAAGAGGTGATTACTAGGCCTTCTTTGAATAGGATTGCTACTCCTCCACCCTTTCTTTTGTTGTGGTCACATCTCAGTATATTATAGCCTGGAGGTGTGATTTCATTATCATGGGTTCCAGGTTTCAACCATGTTTCAGTTAGGCAGAGGATGTCAAAGGAGTATATATCCAGGAGTGCATGGAGGTGGGCCACTTTATTATTTAAGCTTCGGACATTGAGATGGGCAACTAGGAGTGTGTTGGGAAGTTTGGTAGGGGACAGTGAGGTGGTGGGATGTGGAGTTTGAGAGCTGGAGGTATAGACATTGGCTGGGCCTGGATTAGGGTGGATATCTCCATCTTTTAAGGATAGCCTTTTCAGTCTAAGTAATGGATTTTGTGTATTACTGATTAGATATAGAACTTTCCTGGTTATTGTATTTTTTATATTTAATGTGGGCTAGTCTGTGGTACTTTGAATTAAGGTAGCTTGGTGTGGAAGTTATATTTATGTGCTGTTGAGGAGTATTAGGTGGTTGAATGGTTGTTTGTTGATAAGGATAGTGAAGGTGAGAACAAGTTTGATGTGTAAGTGTGGTTAAGACGCAAGATGAGGTGAGAAAAAATATGAGACTAGAAAAGAGAAGCGCTTTGGTAGTTGTATATTTAGCTAATGTGAACATAATGCTTGGTGAGATAATGGTACTTGGTATGAGAGATAATGGTACTTTTACTGTGTAACTGGAACTTTCCTCCCCATGCCTCTGCTGAAAACAGTTGGGCTAACTGCTAAACAAATGGAAAATAAATAAAGATAAATAAATAGTAAAAATCTAAAATTTGTGGACATCAGTACAATGCATAACAGTTAACAAGTACAAATTCCAAAATTTGTGAACGGTATATAGCATAGACCAAACACATCTCTCATATATTCTATTTGTCTGTTCCAGGATTAAGTGGTTGACAGTGTACATAATGCAATTGCTACATCATCTCAGGATGCCCATGTCTACCAAGCTAGGTACAGAGCTAGGAGAGGAGAATGTTTGCAATCAGACAAGGAATGTGTGCTTTCTTGGTGTAATGCACAGTGGCCATACTCATGGATGCTTTAATAATGTAATGTGGAGCTAAATAGCCGTAACTAATGCGGAAATACCGCTCACCAGGAAAACTGGTCGCTCCAGTTATGAAGTAGTTTTTAAAAGGGAAATTTCAACTTCATGTGGCTGCATACACTGTATAGACGTCACCACTAACCGCCACTAGACAAACAGCAGCTTAGCACAAACATGAGGCTTTTATATGTTTTAAAGGCATATTCAGGAAAAAATTTACTCATTTGATTAGCGAGTGTACCTACTTCTAGCCTTACAGACACCACAGTCATAGTGGTAACGCTTCACCCAAAAAGGAGTTTATCTTGCTCGCATCATTCAATAACAGTTTAATACACATGAAAAATACCATAGTGGGAAGGAAACTGTCGAAGCGTGTTTATGTGGGCGGTATTACTTCTTAATCGTCATATCTGGTTCTGGGGAGGGAAGAGAGTTCAAGGTAGGAGGTTGTGAATGTAAGGAAACCGAGGGGATTAGAAGAGAATGGTTTATTCCTGTAGTCAAAGATGAAGGTTTAAGTAGTGTCTTGTGAGAATATCCTGGCGTACGAACCAGTGGGCCTAGAACTAGGAGCCGCCATAACTTTATTTTGAAATGGTTTTGTTAGGAAGTGGATTTCAGTGGGAGTACGTTGAGCGCGGCTGCGGGTTTACAACAGTCTGGTACTGTGGGGTTAATACAAAGCATGTTACATCTATTAGTTTGTGTCTCCGGTCTGTGGTAAAGTAAAGGTTGGTGGCTGGGCGCTGTGCAGTGAAGCACCTTCGTTGTGTATAGAATATTATGTCGCACAGCTGTATTATGCTTTCGGCTAAATGTTTACCGGTATGTGAATGGCGGGCATGCATTGTTAACAGAATTTGTTTACTGCAGTGTACTTAATTATAGCCAGAATTGGGATTTCAGTTACGTAAACGGATTCACAAATGGGGTCGTGTATAGTTCTAAATTTTTTTTTATAAAAGCTGTGGGGTTTGCAACTTTAATGCCGCCACGAGCTTTGTTCCAGTGTCATTCTTTCGGAACAACGTCTAGGCTGCTCAGGGCCTGTGACGCCCCTCCCTCGTTAACTTTTTTTTCCCTTTGCCGCAGTTTAGTGCACATAAGGGCCTGCTGACTAGCGTGGTTAATCGATTATGAAATTTAAATAAGCAAGGTCATTTGAGTGTAGTTTTAGAAGTTAGGAAGTACTGTCACCCACTCTTTATCGAGAGAGGGTACCTTAATAAGTACGAGCTGCGCAGCTAACGGCATATGCACATCTTTGTAACGTAATAGTTCTATATTATTTGTATGTTGTTAGTTTACAGAAATGGCATAAGGCACCACCCAGTAAACACACCGTTTCTGTTTGGATCTGGTTTGTGTGTATACTTGGAGAATAATTGGTATTTTTGTGTACAAGATGGTTGCTAATCTGTAGTAAATGAAAGGGGGCAATTTTCCTTTCACACAGGAGCTCTTTGCCAATGAATGATGACATTAAAAGGCCGAATTGCAGTGCTTCTGGTTAACAGTTTGCTCCCGTAGCTGGAGGCACCATGACAAAACCAGCTGAAGCGAAATTAAGTCTGACTATGGCAGAGCATCCTGGAACTGTTAATTGCATTTCTGATTTACTTTGTGGTTGTCGGAATTCACACCTGCAGCCTATGGTGGCATTATTTGGTTCATTCATAATTCTGCGTGTATTTGGGTGTTTTAATGGTAATCTAAAAGTAGTACCTCGTAGGATGCGCGGTAGCAAACCCCGCCCAACTCCTCCAGCTATGCGGAGCCAGCTTCCGCATGAATTCACACTCCCCGCCGTGCCGAGGTATGAATATTTATGACCTGTCTAAGCTGCCTGAAAAAGTTTATTGGCGCAGTTTTACAATAAATTCCATGCTTTTTCAATCACAGAAAAAGGCGCAAAGCACCCGTTCAAGAAACCGTAAATAAAAATGTAAACCCGGTTTAAGTAGCGTAAAAGCCATGCAGTTTATTACTACATCACACATACAAACTAGTCACAAAATACAAAGTATAGCTAGCAACAGAACCAATGACAATCAGCAGTTCAAGCACCAACATGCTCCACCTCAGAAAATCTAAATCCATAAGAAATACAAGAGGAAGAGACTTAAACCTTAACACAGTTATACATAGGACGTGCTGGAGGGACAGATTCATCACCCAGAGACTCCCTATGCTGTGGAACAAAATCCCGGTACATGTGAGGCAGAGCACCTCGCTGGCCCTGTTCAAGAGAAATCTTGATTAATGGATGGGAGATCGCAGGTTTACCCCGGGGATCACCGCAGTGTCACTGCTGGACAGAGGCATGGTAAACTAATGGGCATAGTACCTTTCAAACGTAAGGGGTGGTGAAAGCCACATAACTTCGGGCTAGGCTTATAAATGCCCTAGGGCAGATAGCCTAGTATAAACCTATGAAACATTGAAACAGATCCACTGTATTAAATCACCGTAAATAAAAGGTAACGTGCACATGTTAGCCGCTATGATTTCGGCCACCCAGTTCCAGTTCATGCAAATCCTCGTGCTCTAAATGTCCAACTAGGCACTGGAACTACTTCATCCTGTTTGCTGTATTTTTCACGCCTCAGGAACTCTTCTACATGACTGTGCGCCATATGCCTCAGAGTCCCATTCATTTTATTTTACATTTGTTGACCGGGAGAGTCCAACTGGATTACACATTTCATTTTCAAGGGAGGCCCGGAGAGAGAAGCTCCAAGAGAACAATTTTTTTTTTTTAAACATAGTTTTAAGTACAGACTTTTGGCATACAATTTCAGCTGTTTCTTGCATCGAGACCACATGGCCTCAACAGCATTTGTATGTGCACCTGTCCTGGGGTCTACAAAATTCTTACTGTGGTTGACAGTGAGGTGGGTATAATTCATCCCGGACAGTTCACAAATGTCCCTGTATGCAGCCCATTCGTCAGACAATCACTGTCACCGGTAAGACATGCCGTTTGGTAATTGGGAGTAAAGTGACGGCATCCCTTTTCTCAACTAAGGTGAGGTAGCCACTTTTCAGACTGTAGTCGTATATACCAAATACCCACCGGTCCTTTTTGGTCAAGGCTCGACCGAGGTTATATTTTGCCTTCACAAGTAGGTATTCATCTATCTGAACCTGTTGACCTGGCACACCCAGCAACATGGGATCGTTCAGCAGTTTCCAGCTGCAGACATCCCATAGAAACTGATACCAGTCCACAAAGCAGTTGCTTGACACAGACAAGTGCTCTGCAAGCCTGCAGATGATATACGGAATACTGCAGTATTCAGTTATACTGGAACTGATCAGAACCAAGTACTAGTCCCCCATTCTCATAGTGTATTTAACACCTTATTTTAGTCTGTTGGAAAATTGAGTGGCATGTTATCTCCACTAAGATAGAGGAGTTTCATGGAGGGTAACACCTTGTGTTGCCTTGCATGTTTAAATTTACACTAAACAAGGTCTTCATGATTCTTTGCTCCGATCTTTGTTTGCTGTTTCCCAGTGGTTTGCAGAGCTACATTCTGACTTCATGTGCTGGTAATACTGTAGTTTACACCATCCAAATCCAGCAAGGATTTGAACTGTTGCTTCTCTGTTATAGACATGGCAAGTGTAAATTTTAGTTACTGGTTCTGTAGTATATCAACATGTTTTCACATTGTAGTTGTAGTACTGATTCTAAGTGTGTAACCATGATCTATCCAGTAGAAGTTTATTTGCCCTTGTTATGATCATGGGTTCCCTTCAGTGAGCATGGTAGTCACTTTTATCGGCCATGGGGGAGGGGGGGTTGTGACCATGATACCATGACGCTGCTTAACCAGAGTTTACATATAATTGGCAGTGATGGTCTGTGTTTCCACAAAACTAATTATCAGTTAATCTGGATAGATGTAATTTTATTGGTCTTGGCTTAAGGTGTAATGCAGGCTCTTGACCTCGGTTTGTTTAAAAAGTGGATTCCTTCCCTGAAAGGCTTCAAGAAATGGAATCTGTAGGGGACTGTGAAGGGGCAGATGCCTTCCAGGATGAACCATTGTGTTCAGTGGGAGAATGCGGACATGTGCTTCCATATCCGTTTTGCTGCCTTCTGATACATAGCATCTCCGGCCAAGGATAGCCAAACATCTGGCCAGTATACAAAAGGCAAAGATAGCTCAACATCTGGCCAGTATACTAAAGCCTTTAGCATCCGTATGTGCAGTACATCACATGTATGCGCAAGGCGTGGGAAAAATGACATGGGAAGTGTGCACTAAAGAACGTCTGTGCTTCCAGGCCAAGCAGTTTGCCAAGTTTTTGTCCCCAAGACCCTGTGTAGTCATCTCTCTGCTGTCTCATTACCTAGAAAACCAGCATCTTAAGCTGTTGGCTCAGGCTCCTATGAGGAACCTTCCTGTCATGAGGCTCTGCCATCTGCCAAGAAAAGGGTCAAACAACTTGGGCCTGATACTGGCCTGGACATCTCTCTCGAGGCTAGTGAATTCCCAGATGACTGCCTAGTGGCTACTGCAGATTCTACAAACATCTGACTCCTCTAAGGATCAGGACTGTGGGGAAGAGTCCTTGGCTTCCCATATCCCCTTCCCATTTATGATTTGAGGAAGATGTTAGTCCAGGTTCTCTTTTGGGACACTTACTGTATGAAGAAATTCTTTAAGTGGGATTGATCTCAAAGCTTCTGTCATCCAGGAAAGGGATTGTGAATTCGTATAGGTAGTCTCCCCCTGCCCTCCTGAATGCTCTCTCAGCAGCTGACAAACCTGCCAGGCTTTTGTCCTCAAGCAAGCTGCTTTTGTCTGACAAGGATAGTGGGGCCATGGAGAGGCTAGGCAAGAAGGTTTATATTACAGTTCCTTTATCTTGTAGGGCCATTAACTACCAGACTCCTCACCAAGTATGTTTTGGCTCTCCTTAGGAAAGAGGGCACTTGGAGACTTAATTATGGACCTCTACCAACTCAGCTCCAGGTCTTTCTGAATTGAGGGTTGTTTCTGCAGCATGAGAGGGTTTGTATCATTCCTTGTGTGGAAGATCTGCTAATTTGAGCTTCCTCCTAGGTTCTGCTTAAAGATCTCCAGTTCACTAGTTCCGAGCCTGGGGTTTATAAATGCTCAAAAATCTAAAGACTCCCCAGGCTCAGGTTTCCCTTTGTAGGGTCTAGTCTGTCCAGTGATATCCCTGCTGGTCCACAAGGTCCTGCCTCTCTGACTTTTTCCAGTCTTTGTCCTTGAATCAGTGACCACCATGGACTTTCTGTGGGCCCTCAGGTTTATGGCTTCATTCCCATGCTTTCTGTGGCCAGGCTGGCCTAATGGTTAAGGTGTTTGCCTTACAAGTACAAGGTGTAGGGTTTGAGTCTCACAAGGGATAATTGGCTAGGCTTAAAATGGCTCGCAAGGGCAGTTAGCTTAGTATGAACCTATGACTAATGACTATGATTGACAGTTTAAGTCCGCATTGGCCTTCAACATTGCTACCCCTGGGATGATGTCCTTCAAGAATGCAACTGCAGTCCTTACATATGGGTTGTCCTGCCTCAGGCAGCCCTTCGGTCGGCCGGATTCCAAAGTCTGGGTCCGGCGTTGGCTGATGTCGCCTCTTCCCCGACGTCAGAGCGGCTGGGGTATAAAAGCATCAGCCGACGCCATCTTCTTCAGTCTTTCTTGCCGCGCGGTGCCCGAAGCAGAAGCAGTTCGCAAGTGCCGGTCGGCCAGCTCCTGTGTTTTCAGTACCGAAGTCATCAAAAAGCTAAGTTGGGGAGCCTTTTCTTGCCTCAGCCGATGTCAGATAAAACTGTAAAAGTTAACTGTTTGTCTTGTGGTAAACAAATACCTCATAAGGACTTCCATTCTTACTGCCTTCCCTGCCTTGGCCCAGACCACGACGTCTCGGCCTGTGCTGCCTGTGCTTGCTTCAATAAGCGCACACTCAGGCGCCGGGCAGAATTTGCTGAAGACTTTTTCGGCGAAAAGTACTCCTATATCATGCCGTCGGATCAACCGACAACACATATTTCCAAAAAACGGAAGGACCGGGACCGACATTCTCGGCCCGCGACTTCCACCGACACCACGCCAAAACCTACCGCGAGTGCATCGGCCTCTTCAGAGGCGGTAATTCTACCGCTCTAGACTGACGACACCACTTTACCGTTTACTTCTGCCCCGGAGCCTACCCCGGTGCCAGTTGTTGATTTTCCACCTGAAACCGAAGCCCAGGATTTGCCTGAGACCATACCGGTGGACAAAGTTACTCCAGCACATGGGGTAGCTAGGCCTCCAGTGTTTATGTCCATCAAGGCCTTCACACGTGCTAAGGCTGCCAGCCAGGCTAAGTCTCACCCTCCTAAATCTTTTTCTCAGGGTCCCACTTCTGATAAACAGATCATGACTTTAGCTGCAGATCTAATTTCCCTAATCAGAGGCTCCCAGGCTCATCCTGACAGAGGTTCTCAGCCGCCTTCAGACAAAAAGCCTAGGGTTGAGCAGGCAGATAACCTTTCCTCAGATGAAGCCTCTGGTGACTCAGACCACTCAGATGCCCAGGAAGAATCTTTCCAGGCCTACGAGGATTCTGATGCTGAGGAATCTATTCGTTCTGCCTCTCCTCCTGAGAATATTTCTTTCGGGGAAATTCTCCATTCCATGAGAGAGCATTTTCAGTGGCAGGGCCAGGAATTCTCCGACTCCAGGAAACTGCTTCGTACTTTCCTTAAGTTACCCCAGCACAGGCCTTTAGCTATCCCACCAGTGTTAGATGTATTGGATGATGTGTACTCATTCTCGAGTGCTTCTCCTGATTCTCTGCCTCCTGCTCCTGTCAAGCCAGACAGATACTACAGGGTTACTGAAACTCATAAACATCTCTTTAAGGCCCATTCTGTTGATCTGGAAACTATTTCCCAGGGGCCCAAAGGAGTGGCCACTTCCACGGTCAAAAATCCTTTGCCCGCAGACAGGGAATCTAGGTCCCTGGAGAGGTGGGGCAAAAAAGTTTATACCTCAACCACCCTTGCCATGAGGGCCCATAATTGTCTTTTTCATATGTTTCAGTATCAGGATTTCTTGATGGATGATTTGCAGAAAAAGTTAGCCTCTCCTGAGCCTTTAGATAGAAAGGCCTTGCAGGATTTGGTTCATAATACACAGCAGGTTAGCAATCATTTTCTTCAGTGTGGTTATGATGCATTGGAAGCTTCATGTAGGGCAGCTACGACAGGGGCCGTCATACGTAGACATGCTTGGTTGAAAGAACAGGCTTTGCCAGATCATGTTAAAGTAAAGCTTCTAGATGCACCTCTGGAAAAACACAAGCTATTTGGTGCTTTTGCTCAGGATGTGTTGAAATCAATTGAGGAAAAGGCTAAATCAGTGCAAACAGTCAAAGATTTCCTCCAGGTTCAGCCACCAAGGTTCAGCAGGAATTGGCCTTCGAAGAATTGGTCCTTTCCAGACACTGACAAGTTCCAAAGGGGGAAAAACAGGCGTGCCCGAGGGAGAGGGCAATACCGAGGCTCCTACAGGGGACGCCAATGGCAACCGTCTAATCAGAGAAGTGGCGCAGGGACTTCTACTGCCCCACAGGGACAATCACAATGACTTGACTTTGACACCGCCGACCAAGGCTCAAAGAGAAGCACCTTTAGGCGGAAAATTATCCTTATTTTCAAAAAATTGGCACGTTTTAACAAAGGACAAATGGATTCTGGACATAATAGACCAAGGTTACAGGTTCCACTTCCATACTTTACCAAAAAGACAAGGTATGCCAAACCTGCCACAAAATCAAAGGGCAGAGGCACTCATACAAGTTTCAAAGTTGCTACAAATCAAAGCAATAGAAAAGGTTCCTCCTCAGGAACAAGGCCAGGGATTCTACTCAAGACTGTTCCTTGTTCCAAGAAAAGAAAATCAATGGAGACCTATACTGGATTTGTCCGCTCTAAACACTTTTCTCATTGTGCCAAAATTCAAAATGCTGACGCTACAGCAACTTCTTCCCATGCTGGGTAAGGGGTCTTGGCTGGTTACTCTGGACCTCAAGGAGGCATACCTGCATGTCCCAATCAGACACAGTTGCAGAAGATACCTCAGATTTCTTGCAGGGTCAGAGCATTATCAATTCTCAGCATTGCCTTTTGGCTTATCTACTGCGCCCAGAGTATTCCCGAAATGCCTGGCATCAGTAATTGCACACTGCAGACTCCAGGGGATACAAATATACCCTTACCTGGACGACTGCCTTATACAAGCGAACAGCAAGCAAACCTTGATAAAAAACTTGAATTATGTCATTCACTTGCTACAGGCTTTGGGATACACAGTCAACATTCAAAAATCAAGACTACTGCCATCCCAGCAAATAATTTTTCTAGGAGCCAAACTGGACACAAAATCACAAATGGCTTTCCTCACAGAAGAGAAGCAAGAACAATTACCAGATTACTTCAAAAGCCTAGCAAAACTCACCCAGATGACTGTAAGGAAAATCCTACAGGCCCTGGGTTTCATGGCATCTTGCATTCTACTGATTCCACTGGCAAGACCACACATGAGAAAACTACAATGGTACCTAAAAAGTTTATGGTCTCAGCACAGCCACAACTTAGAAGCAATTATTCCACTCATTCCATGTCTGCAAAAGGAATTTTTGTGGTGGGCTCAAGCAAGCCAGCTAAACAAAGGCATGTCTTTCAACAAACCTCAGACAAAGCAAACCATTACAACAGACGCCTCAGATCGTGGATGGGGGGCACACATGGAGGGCAGATGCATTCAAGGGCAATGGGCACCCCGGGAAATGCATCTGCACATCAGTCAAAAAGAAATGTTAGCAGTAATTCATGCAATCGAGGCCTTCGGAAAATTTCTTCAGCAAGGTCATCTGCTAATAAAGACAGACAACACCACCGTTATGTAGTACATAAACAAACAGGGAGGTACTTATTCTTACCCCCTCTGCAGACTATCAATGACTCTTTGGGAAAAGTCTCTGAAACTGAACATACAGTTGCAATCCCAGTTTGTTCCAGGCAAGGACAATGTTCTGGCGGACAGGCTAAGCAGAAACATCTTGGACCCGCACGAATGGATGTTGCATCCAGACATTTTTTCACAAATAACTCATGCATGGGGGAGGCCGGACATAGATCTCTTTGCCTCACACCTCAATCATCATCTGAAGAAGTTCTGCTCGAGGACACACCATCCTCAAGCCTGGAGAATGGATGCTCTCTCCTTCAGCTGGAACTCTCTAACAATCTATGCATTCCCACCTCTACCATTAATGACCAAGGTGTTACTGAAGATCAAAGCAGAACAACTGAAAGGCATTTTGATAGCTCCAGACTGGCCAAGACAGCACTGGTATCCATTACTAAGGAGCATAACTTGCACCAAGCCGTGGCCCCTGCCTCCATGGCCTCTGCTTTTGACTCAGCACAATTACAGGGCGTTTCATCCCAACCTGCAAACTCTGCAGCTGGCAGCTTGGAGGGTTCCATGACTTCTCCCTATATATCTCTCTCCAAGGAAGTTCAACAGATCTTACTGGAAGCACGCAGGCCTTCCACCAGAAAAACTTATTCAGCAAAATGGAAGAGATTCAACATCTGGAATGCCAACAAGGGTCAGGATGCATCAGTAATGAGCATCCCACAGATATTAGAATACTTGGCAGAAATGCTACATAATGGACTTTCATATTCCTCCATAAAAATACACGCTTCAGCAATTTCAGCAAATTACAACAGTGATCCACCTGTGTTTTCACATCCTTTGCTAAGACAGTTTCTAAGAGGGATAAGAATATCAAACCTCCCAGAAAACCACCAGTGCCTGCATGGGACCTCCACTTCGTGTTGGAAAAATTAACTCTTCCTCCTTTTGAGCCAGCAGCATCTTCAGAATTGCAATTTCTCTCCTGGAAAACAGTTTTCCTGTTGGCAATTACCTCAGCAAGAAGAGTCTCGGAGATACAGGCCCTCATGGCAGTACCTCCATTTCTCATCTTTCATCAGGACAGAGTTTCTTTAAGAACCAATCCTTCATTCATGCCAAAAGTGATATCCAGGGTGTCTCTAAATTAAGCAATCCACCTGCCTACCTTCTTTCCCAATCCTCAAAATAAAGGGGAAAAGCTGCTGCACACTTTGGACATACACAGACAACTGCGATACTACTTGGACAGAACAAAAGCCAACAGAAAGTCTGACCAACTATTTGTAGCTTACGCTGCTGGAGTGCAAGGAAAAGCAATTTCCAAACAATTTCAAAATGGATTGGACACTGCATCAGATTCTGTTATTCTTTCCATGGAAAAGGTGTGCCAGCCAATATCAGGCCACACTCCACCAGAGCTATAGCCACATCCACAGCCTTTCTAAGAGGGGTGGCTACAAAGGACATTCTAGAAGCTGCTACATGGTGCTCCGTGCATACATTTTCCAAGCACTACAACCTGCCTTTATATTCCAGATCCCGAGCAGGCTTTGCTTCGGCAGTCCTGCAGGGCATTTTGCTACACCATCTTTATCTTGGAGCCTACCACCCCCAGCTTGGCTATGGTATTCAACCCATATGTAAGGACTGCAGTTGCATTCTTGAAGGACATAGTACAGTTTTGTACCTACCATAAATGTAGATGTCCGATAGATATGCAACTGCAGTCAGGTTTTCCCTCCCTCCTTACCCCTCTGTATATTCTCCTATTGGGTCCACTCCCCCTTTTTCAAATTAGCTGGGGATATCTGTTATGGTGTATCTGTTTATTACTGTTGTGTATGTCTGGAATTTTTTATCCAGTTTCTAAATTTAACCTTCCTTGGAGGGCACCTGGCATCTGGGGCAAGAAACACTGAAGAAGATGGCGTTGGCTGATGCTTTTATACCCCAGCCGCTCTGACGTCGGGGAAGAGGCGACATCAGCCGACGCCGGACCCAGACTTTGGAATCCGGCCGACCGAAGGGCTGCCTGAGGCAGGACAACCCATATGTAAGGACTGCAGTTGCATATCTATCGGACATCTACATTTATGGCAGGTACAAAACTGTACTTTCCCCATAGGGGTTGTCATGAACAGTGGCTTTTTTCATTGGGTGCTTCCTATGACCACACCTCTTGTGGTATCTGTAAGAGGTGTGTGTGTAAGACTTACTGAAGCAGTTTGTCTTCCCTGGCCACTTGTCTTGAAAACCAGTGGGTTAAACAGCCAGCCCAGTTTCTCTTCCCTGGCCACTCTTCTTGAAAACCAGTTGATTAAACAACCAGCCCAGGGTACCATGACAGTCCTTTAACTCCAAGGTACTGCTGCTGTATTCTTTAGCTGTCCAGCCTCCACCGGACATCCCTTTTTAATCCGGGATTGTTGGAGCCCCCATGGATTCGTCCTTGCACACTTGACATTGATGGGAAACTGTGGTTTATCTGGGAGTGTCCTAAAGGGATTCTACAGATATGCTGGTTCCAGGTTCTCACTGAATCTTGCCAAGGGTCTGAACTTCTGGTATTAGGACTGATGTCCTCTCCAAGCAAAGACCAACACTGAAAGTTTCAGTCTGTCCGAAAAGGGAATGGCAACTGCTTGTGGCCCTAAAGCCATCTTTTCAAGGAGTCCTGGTATCTGCTCCTCCTTGGACCTCTGTCCCTTCTAAACAGCTTGGGGAACTGAATTCCAAGGATGAAGATGTCCTAGTCCACAGATGGCTACACCCTTGGCTTATGGTTCAGATGAAGAGGAGTCTCCTTTTGATGAATTGTTTAGGTGATATTCTTAAATATCTGATCTTTGAGAGATGAGTTGCTTCAGGTGGATACTCTTAAGGCATAGTCAGCCTCCTGCTCCTAAAAAAAAAAAAATACTGAGGATTCAGTTTAATTTGTGTTTCTGCTGATCTTGCTGCTCTGTTTTTTTGAGAAACCTAAGCTTTTGCTGTCTTCCAGACTTGCCTTCTGATAAGGGCAATTGAGAGGATTGGTAAGAAAGTTTACACTGCTTCTACTTTGGCCTTTATTAGATCCACACGACCAGGTATGCTGTGGCCTTGATTGCTTGGGCTTGTCACTGACTTTCCTGAGTCTGAGGGCAAATCCTCCGGCTTAGCCTTGTTAGGCTCTGCTTAAATGGCTCACCACTGTATATTTTAAGTGTAGCTGTAATACTGCTGACTCTTCTAGGGCTGTGGCTTTTGGGTCTTTCATAAGGCATTATTCTTGGCTTTGTCTTCAGTCCTCTTCCTGAGGATGTTTAAGTAAAGTTGTTCAATGCTGCTGCTGACATCGTTCAGTCTTTCAGGAGAGAGGTTTAAGATCTTAAAGCTTTGCCTATTATAAAATCCAGAGCCTTTTATATCTGCTTTTGTTACAGGTAACCCCCTCCCCTCAGGCCTGCAAGGGCAGGAAGAGTGGGAAGCAGAGCCCCTCTGCTAAGACTTCCTTGGATTTCTGTGGCCCAAAGTATTCTTTTTTGCTAAGTCTGCTTCTCTAACAGTTCCCACCTCCTTTTAGACCAGGAACCATTTAACCTGTCCCACTTCCCAAGTCGTAGAAGGGGTTTTTATTCTAGTATTCCTGGTTCCTTAAATGGACGGTACTTTGAGATCTATTCTGGTTATCTCCTGGCTCATCCCCTTTCTCAGGGTCCCTTCCTTTCATATGATTACTCTTCAAACCCTGTCTTGCTGTGTACAGGCTCTGAGGCATTCGGTTTTTGCCTTATCTAGACAACCTGTTGCTTCAGATGCCTTCTCCCAGTCACCTAGTATATGATCGGAAGTTGAGTCTGGTGTTTACTGTCAACTTCCAAAAGTCAGTCCCAACTCTGTCAGGATCATGTGTAACTGGGGTGCAGGAGTCACAGTGCCAGTGTTGGCCTCACTTCCACCTCCAAAAGCACTTGACAGTCTCTGGCCTCCCCATCAGTAGAGAGACCATATCAGCATCAAAGATGAGATCTCAGATTCTGGCCCTTCAATCTTTTTCACCCCTTGTTCTTTTCAGTGCCTTGAATGTTTAATAGGTTCATAGGTGTGTACTAGGCTAATGTCCCTGGAGCCTTTACAATCCTAGCCCATAGGATTACCCTGGCATCATGCCACCTGGCCTTACTTCCCAGTATCTGTCGAGTAGAGCCATTGGAGTGATCCCCGGGGTGTATTTTCTATTTCCCATCCTCTCAAGATCCCTCTTTAAGAGGGCCAGTGAGGTGCTCTGTTTGACATGTATGGGAAGTCTGTTCCATAGCATGGGCAGTCTCTGGGTTATGAACCTGTCCCTCCAGCGTGCCTATTGTGGTAATGAGGTTGAGGTCTTTGGAGTGTGTGGTGTGGAGGGATTGGGATTTCTTTTGATATAGCATTTCTAGCGCAGCTGGGTCAAATTTGAATTTGTAAATCAAGCAGAGATGGCCTGTAATGTGATGTGAGACTGAGAGTAGTTGAGTTTGCGTCTGTCCATATAGGACAAGTGTTTAAGACCTAGGATCCTTTTGGTGAAGTACTTTTACGGCCTCTCCAGTTGTTGCAGGTGTGTGTGTGTGTGTGTGTGTGTGTGTGTGTGTGTGTGTGTGTGTGTGTGTAGCAATATTACACCAAATACAGTTTAAATAAATGCAGTTAAATTAACAAATGACTAAAAACAAGTGCAGAAGGCAGTAAATTAAAAGGGTACTAACAAGCAGTAATAAGTGCAGAGTAAGAGCAACTGAACAGCATGCAGAACTGCAAACTAAAGACAGTTACAATAAGAACAGCTGAAATATATATATATATTTTTTTGAGATAAGAATCGATGCAACACCCCCACCTACTGGCCAGAAAGTTAAAATATAATAAATAAACAGTAAATAACAAAGTATTTAATCCAATGTCCAAATGCTTAATATACATATATATATATATATATATATATATATATATATATATATATATATATATATATATGTGTGTGTGTGTGTGTGTGTGTGTAATAAAATACAATAATAAATACATGTTACAATTTAGCAGCCCTTAACTTTAAAAGTGGGGCAATGCTAATGTTTTCGTTTAGACCTGGTGTCATTCCTGCATCTAGGGTAACCTGCCAGTAAAGTTCCCTATATTCCAACAGGTTTTCCCAATGCCCACCCCTTTGGTCAACTTGCACTTGTTCGAGAACAAAAAAAGTGAATTTTGCCTGTTGACAACACAAAGTATGTTTAAAATGGGCATTTTTCTCATTTTTTGTCTTAGTCTTGTAAATATGTTCATAGATAATTCTTTTTATCGTTTGCTCCGTCTTGCCAATATAAAGTGAACCACAGGGAGAACATATGGCCGCATAAACAACTCTTTCACTATTAAAATTAAAGTGTGAATGGCCAATAATCTTCCTGTCTGTACTAGGTACATAGACCCATTCACAGTGTGCAATGTACTGACATTGGGAACACATCCCACACCGGTAGGTTCCTTTACGTTTACCACTTACAATCCCTTTTCTTCCTTGTTCCTCGAGCAGGTTTTTTAAAATCCTCCCCTTCTTAAAAATAAATTTCAGAGGTAAATTTTTGTCCAAAGGTAAGTCAGTGAACTCCAAAAAGTTGTTCCATTCATTTCTCACTATATTTTTGCAGTGAAGGAAATCAGTGTTATACTCAGTAATAAGGGCCCTATTAATTTCAATATTATCCTTTGTTTCATGAATAACCCGATTGTAATAATTAAGAATACCCAAACCTAACACAAGGCAAAATTTGTTGGCTCTGTTAGAGGAAACAACAACTCTAATCTCATGTAAAAAAAAATCAACTGGGTACCCCTTTTCCCTAAACAGACGATCAAGAAAGTCACATTCTATTTCAAAGTCATGGTCTAGGGAGGTCATCCTACTGGCTCGGATGTATTGCCCTCTCACTAAACTCCTTTTTTTGAAACATGGGATGGGAACTATTAAAATGTAAAAAGGAGTTTGAGTAAGTACTTTATCGAAAAAAAACTTTGATTTAATATTCCCATTTTCCATTTTTTCAAGTGATACATCCAAAAATTGTAGGATGTTCTTGGGAACATTACTTGTAAAATGCAAAAAATTTGTAGTAGATTCAATGTATGATAAAAATTCATGTAACTTGTCATCAGACCCCACCCAAAAAACACAAATATCGTCCAAGAATCTGAAATATTGCAACCAATGGTTCTTAAATTCAGATTCCAGTATAAATTCTTTTTCCCACCAAGCTAAAACTATTTTGGCATACGTGGGGGCACAATTGGCCCCCATCGCAACGCCCTTAATTTGGTGGAAGAATTCTCCCCCAAAAAATATGAAGTTGTTAAACAAGACCAACTCCATCAAATAAAGAACCAGGTGTAAATCATTAGAAGAGACCTTACATTTTTCCACCAATGAGGTTTCCAGCCACTGAAGACCAATGTTGTGGGGGATGACCGTAAATAAATCTTTGATGTCAATAGTGACAAAAGTCACTTGTTCATAATTTGGATTACGGTCCACCCCCTTCAAAAATTCCCAAGAGTATGTGGAAACTAGTACCCCAAAGTTTTTTTTAAGTTTTACACAAAGAAACTTGGCAAATGGAGAAGTTTTAGAACCATTGGCCGAAACAATTGGTCTGAGGGGCGGGTCATTTGAATCTTTGTGAACTTTGGGTATACCAAATATTGTTTGGGGTCTTAGGTCAAATATTTGTCAAGTAGTTGAAATCATTGAAATCAATCAAGTTTTCAAGAAGTAAATCATTTAATGCCAAATCAATTTTATTGTAGGCAATGTATATCTAATTTTTAGAAAACTGCCTAGAAGTATGTGTCCCCCAATAATTCCAACATTTTTCCTTCATAAATCAAGGTGTTCATAACAGCTCCACCCCCCCTTATCGGGTTTCATAACTCGAACATTACGGTCAAATCTCAAATCATTCAACACATCCCATTCTTTTTTGTCAAGGTTGTGCTTTTTATTTTATTGTTTTCCAAATTGCCATTGCCTAATACGCTTGTCAACCATTAGCTCAAGGTTTTTTAACTGGGGATGGATAGGGAGATTAAAAGTACATTTATGCTACAAAATAGCCACATCATGTTGTTGATTCTGACCCTGAAATACAAGTGAAAGGTTAATTTTTCTCAAAAACAGCTTAAAATCTAATAAAAATTTACTAATATCACCTCTAGTGTTTGGGATATATTTAAATTCCTTAGCCAGTAGCTTAAAATGGTCTTCAGTAAGTGTTATCTCACTATAATTTAAAATATTAAAATTGTTGCAAGTCTGTTTAGCCCCTTGTTTATGAATAAGTGGGGTATCTGAAAAAAAAAAAAAACCTTGAAAAAAACAAAAAAAATACTCTTGTTTTCCATACTTTCCTAATAGGTTGCTCCAGAGATCAGATTTGCTGATCCTTGGGCTTTGTCTTGGTTCCTGTGTTTCTCCATTTTCCTTGTTTGGTCAGGGAGAAGTTTCTTTACTCACCAGTGAGAGTGGGGAGTACTGAGCTGCCTGTTTGTCCTCAGAGGAGTGGTTTAAGGCAGTAACTTGTAGTTTATTGGCCATTTTGGGTCATTTCCTGTCTTTTCCAGCCCCCTGCTATAAAGCACGCTTTGGCGGGCTTTTCTGGCTATAGAGAACTCAGCACAGTTCCTCGTGGTATCCAGCAGAGTTCCTAGAGCAGCAGAGACCAGAAAAGACAAACTTTCCAGATTCTCAGTATTTTTTTCTGCATTTTCGACTTTTTAAGCCTTTCGACGACTATTTCTGCCTGTTTTATTCAGTTATTACCTGTTTTTACTGTTTTTAATAGCTTGAATTGTTTGTTGCACTTCCTTGTTTAAGTTTTGCTTAAAAGTTAAACAACAGGCTAATACACTCAAGTGTACTAGCTTTTGATAGCAATTAGTCGAAAAACACAGCATTTATTATATTTTCTGCCTATCTGAAAAAAAAAAAAAACCCTGAAAAAAACAAAAAAAATACTCTTGTTTTCCATACTTTCCTAATAGGTTGCTCCAGAGATCAGATTTGCTGATCCTTGGGCTTTGTCTTGGTTCCTGTGTTTCTCCATTTTCCTTGTTTGGTCAGGGGGAAGTTTCTTTACTCACCAGTGAGAGTGGGGAGTACTGAGCTGCCTGTTTGTCCTCAGAGGAGTGGTTTAAGGCAGTAACTTGTAGTTTATTGGCCATTTTGGGTCATTTCCTGTCTTTTCTAGCCCCCTGCTATAAAGCACGCTTTAGCGCGGAGTTGCTACAGGAGCACACAAGAGCAGCGGCGGTTAATCAAGGTTAAACTATTCGGGCTACCTAAAGTCCACTCTTCAAATTTTCCCTTAAAACAGCCTTCCTTGAACTGTACTGCTGATCAAACCAGCGTATTCTATATCTAAAAAGTTCAGCTGTACTTGATTCTTAAGTAGACTATTCTCTATCTGTAAAGCCTAGCACTTGCTCCTAAAGTATTTTTTTACTTTGATATAGCACTTTTATTATACATAGTACCCCACCAGCCAAAACCCCCTTTTCGATCACCCACATCCCCCGGAGTCTTTTTAAAGTCCTTGTCTATTCCTTCTAGCATGTCGAGGGATCAGTTGCTAGTGTCCTCTCCTGCTCAGCTGGTGAATCTGGGAATATTGAGGCAATGTTACAATTGTCTCATGTACACGGACAACCCTCTCCTTCTCCCACAAAACACAAATACATGCGAGAGATGCAACTATATAGCCAAACTGGAGGCTGAGCTCTCTCAACATAGGACTGGCAAGACCAGACAGGAGGAGAAGGAAACCACACACACCACAAACCCAGTCTCACATAGTACTATCACAACTTCAAATCATACACATAAATACACAGTCATACTCGGAGGCTCTGATAAAAAATCTACCAAAACAGCAGAGGCCACCAAAGCAGACACACAAACAACTGCCACCTCAGGACACAACACATGCAACACATAGACCACATAGTCAGTGTGCCAAACAGTCACAGCCCTTAAGGCCAAACACAATGCCAGACACACTCGTCATTGGTAACTCCATAGTCAGACACACCAGATTGAGTAAGGAAAAGGTCACAGTAAGCAGCCTGTCAGGCGCTAGAATCCGTCACATAACGCAAGCACTCAGGTCTCTCAACAGCAGGTACAAGTACGACTCTGTCATTGTCCACGCTGGTGTGAACGACCTGAGATGTACCTCCTTGGACTACATGAAAAGAGACATAGAGGAGCTCTCTGATTATGTAGCCCAGGCAGGTATGACCCTGACCTTGAGCAGTATCCTACCTTCACCAAGAATGATGCCACAATACAGAGACAAGATGATCAGCTTTAATGATTGGCTTAAACTCTGGTATCATTCAAAGGGGATCCAATGTCTGTCTGCCTGGGATGACATGCTGGACAAGCCACGCTGCTTCGCAAGGGACGGCTTGCACCTGTCAGCCTGGGCTTCGGATATTGGCAAAGGCTCTTGCCACCCCATAGTGCCTTTTTAGGCAAGGCTCAAATTCTAAACCTACCACCCTAGAACACAAAAAAGGAAAAAAACTAAGGGTAATGCTGCTCAATGCCAGAAGTCTCAACCTCAAGATGCACGCACTCGAGGCCCTTCTCAGTATGGAGAACATCGATGTCTGTGCTGTGACTGAAACCTGGTTCAAGGCTCCCGAGAGCACCCTGGCACTATCAGGTTTTACCTCGTATCATGCGTTCCGGCCCCAAAATCCGGACAACACCAAGAAAGGGGGGGGGGGTGTCTATATTCATCAAGGACACCCACACCTCAAGGTTGGTGGCAATGCACGATGCATCGGAGACCATCCAGGTGCAATTAACCATAGGCAAGACTGCTCTGCAATTTGTAGCATGTTACAGGCCACCCTCTCAATCTCAGGAACCTCACATAGCTTTCCTGAAAACACTGGGGGGGATAAATGTATCTCCAAACACCATCATACTAGGTGACTTCAACTACCCGAATATAGACTGGGATCACTACTCAAGCCCCAACACTCTAGCCCAAAGGTTCCTAGAGTTCATAAACTCAAATGCCATGGAACAACTAGTCACCATCCCCACAAGAGGAGAAAACATACTAGATCTCATCATCACGAACATGGGGTCACAATGTTCAACACCGGAAGTGTACCCCTCACTGGTGAGATCAGACCATAAACTAATCTCACTGGAAGTTCACATCCCGCCCCCACCTGAGATAAAAAAGACCACAGTGAAGAACTTCTCAAAAGCCGACTTCACACTTCTAAAGACTGGTGTGGTCTCTTTTAAGGCCCCCGAGCCTGCGGAAACCATTACTCAAGCCGCTGAATCACTTACAAATGCCTTCTACCAGCACCTACAGGACCGCATGGATCAGACAATCCCAAACAAAACAAAGACTCTTTGTACCAAAGGCAAGCGTCCAGTCTGGTGGACCCCAGCCATAAACAAGCTCTACAACAAAAGGAGGAAGCTAATACAAGATGGAGCAAAATCCTTAAAAGGGAAAACACCTTTGATCATTAGAAGTAAAAAACTAAGATCTCTCATAAAATCATCCAAGGCAAATTTTGAGAGAAAAGTCGCTAAGGACTCAAAAGACAATCATAAGGCCTTCTTTAGCTATGTTAGAAACCTGGGAGGAAACTCCCAGATATGCTCAGAATTAGTTCAAAATGATGTAAAAAATTACTGAACCTACAGACATTGCCAACATACTGGCTGACAGGTTCAGTGCAAACTCTCCTCCCCCCCAAAAGGTGAGATATCTATACCACAGGATTGTAGCCCCCAAACATCTCTAACGCTCAGGTGAGAACTGCTCTCTCCAAGGCAAAAAACACAGCATCCATGGGACCAGATGGTGTCCCCGGTTGTGTGCTCCACGAACTCAATGAGGAATTAAACCCACAGTTAGGGCAGCTGTTTAATCTTAGCCTCACCTCAGGATACGTGCCTAAGGAGTGGCGTACGGCAACTGTGGTCCCACTTCACAAAGGCGGTGCCTCCACCGACCCTGGAAATTACCGTCCCATCAGCTTGACAAGCCTGATCTGCAAAGCTATGGAGAGGATCATAATGGAACTCATAAATAAAGACATAGGGGACTTGCAGACTTTGGATCCGACCCAGTTTGGCTTTGTCAAAGGCAGATCATGCCTTTTAAACTTGGTTGACTTTTTCGAAACAGTCACCAAGGCCATTGATGAGGGAAAGGCAGTCCACACAGCCTACCTTGACCTGGCAAAGGCTTTCGACATAATACCCCACTCAGGTATCATTGAAAAACTCATCAGCTTAAATGTAAACCCATACATCACAAGATGGGTTGTAAACTGGCTAAGTGACAGAACCCACAGGGTCAGAGTTGCTGGAGCCATGTCAGACTCAAAGCCTGTCACAAGTGGTGTCCCACAGGGCTCAGTCCTGGGCCCACTCCTGTTCGGCGTCTACTTTTCAGAAGTACAAGCAAACACAGGAGGATTATGGCTGACAAAATTTGCAGATGACTGCAAACTGGGCGCCATAGTTGAGAACACATCTGACACAGATATCCTTCAGAAGGGTCTTATAGAAACGGATAACTGGTGCCAGAGCCATGGCCTAAAGTTAAACGCCAAAAAATGCATAGTCATACCCTTCGGGAAAAACAAGGTTACCCCTAGCTACCATATAGGCGGCAACCCACTAAGCACAGAAGAGGTTATCAGGGATCTGGGGACCCAGGTTGACAGTAACCTTTCGTTTGACACACACGTTGCCAAAGTAGTTAGGAAGACCTTCTACATTACCCACCTGATCATGAAGGGATTCACATCTAGATCAAGGGAGGTCATCGTCCCCCTGTACTCATCAGACCAATGATTGAGTACCAATGCCCCATTCGGAATGTATCTGACACAACACCTGCAGCAACTGGAAAGGCCCCAAAAGTTCCTCACCAAAAGGATAAAGGGTCTCAAAAATATGTCCTATGCTGCCCGACTGAAGGAACTCCAGCTCTATTCAGTCGCCACCGCCTGCTCAGAGGTGACCTGTGCCTGACATACAAGGCCATGTCCAACCCAGAATTGATGAACATGCTTCACCTCAAAAAATCTAGATCCCTCAGAACTACAAGGGCGGGAGACTTAAACCTTGACACGGTTATTAATAGGACGTGCTGGAGGGACAGATTCATCACCCAGAGACTCCCTATGCTGTGGAACAAAATCCTGGTACATGTGAGGCAGAGCACCTCGCTGGCTTTGTTCAAGAGAAATCTTGACCAATGGATGGGAGATCGCAGATATACCCCAGGGATTATCTCAGTGTCACTGCTTGACAGAGGTACAGCAAAATAATGGGCATAGTGTCCTCCAAACTAAAGGGGTGGCGAAAGCCACAAAACTCTGGGCTAGGCTTATAAATGCCCTTGGGCAGATAGCCTAGTATGAACCTATGAACCTATAATATTTCCCCCTCCCCCCTCGGTGTCCTCCCCATCCCCCCCTGTACAGAAATGGGGGTAGTAAGAAACTCTCTGATTTCGATTTCTCTCGGACTGCCAAAGGGGAGGGTTTCTAAAGGGTCACCCCTATAATTCTCTGTTTGTTCATACACTACATCCTCTTCCGTACCATACTGGGTACCTGTTCCTACCCTATCATCTTCCAACCACTGTTTTTGTTTGACAGTCCCCTTAGGATCTGGGTAACATGTTTTGTTTCTGTATTCCTTAACATCTCCCTCTAATTTTCCTCTTCACATTAATGGCACATTTGTCATCAATTTTCTCTAACACCATAAAATGCCTTGATTTTTCGGCCTCAACTGTAAATAAAAGGTCTGAGGTAATTTGTCTGTTAAAGGTGTACAATGGGTTTCTACAAAAAATTCCTCAATCTCTCAGCCCTTTCACTCCCTATTTGCAGTTCCCTCCATCAAGCAACAACAAATCACCATTTAAAATATTTACATTTCACTATACTTCTCTAATCAGAGCCTACCTTAGCGTACTATGTAGTTTTTGCTTTCAAATCCATTCTCTCACAAGCTGGTAAAGCTTGCTCAAGGCACCCAAATACTGACATCATTGAGGCCAGGCAGTTCAGGAACTTTTTCTTAGCTGTTCCCTCCGCCAAAGTTACATCACCACGGCCGGCCTCTGATTCCAAGTACAACAATGAAACCCACCCATTATGTGATGTCACTGCTACCTTGTCCTTCCCCTACCCTGGAGTGTGTGGGAACGCTTCATAGCCCCAGCAAGGAATTTGTGCATTTCCCCTTAATTGCTTGAGAAAGTATTTTTTTTTACATATTTTTCGATATTTGCATTGTCCGAATGGCTGTGAATCTTTCCTGCTTATGAAGCATACTTATTTTTTTTACTGTCAAGATGTTTTTTGTGCACGTGCACCATGTTCTGCTCAGATAAGCAATGTTTGCTGCCTTTGTGTACTGAATTCTTTTTATTAAGTGTATGTGTTTGCTGCAAGCCCATTTTAGTGAATGTGCTTTTGCTCTGGTAACAGTTGCAATTAGCTAACTGGCTGGCAGCAAACACATGCACTTAATCTAACCTAAAGTATACCAGATGAAAGGAGCTTCTTTCATTTAGCGGTCCGATCCAAAAACTGCTTCAGATTTATGCGGTTGCTTGACGTGGCCGTGTTTATTTGCTTATTTTTAGATATGCTTAGTTTCTTTAGCTGCCAGGCCATGTGCATGTGTTTTATTCACTGGCCGTCACCAAACAAATGCTGCTGCTTTAAAATATGATGCTAGACTGCTTCTGTGCTTTTTAAGTGGATACAGAAAGAAAAAAAAAGCTTGTGTGTTTACTTTCTGCCCTACTTGAGATTTGGTCATTATGCAGAATCCGCTGCATACTTCCAGTCGCATCTTCCAAGTCGTAATTGCCGTTTCGTCTCTGTTATTAAAAGACCGGCATTTTTCTTTGCCAAAGAAAAGTAACGGAAAAGTAATGTGCATACATTTGCTATGTTTGGATGCATTGCTGTGTGTGTGTCTGTGTGTGCTGGGGGAAGCGTTGCTATCTGTGCGTCTGTATGTATACTGGGGGGAAGTGGGTGTGCGTCTATACATTTGCTGTGTTTCACTTGATTCCATGTTATTTTTTTTTTCAGATGTAATTATTGCAACAGTTTAAACTGCTCACTGTTTTGCTGATTTCACTCGCGTGTGGGGGAAGTGTTGCTGTGTGTGCTGGGGGAAGCTTTGGTGTGTGTGTGTGTGTGTGTGTGTGTGTGTGTGTGTGTGTGTGTGTGTGTGTGTGTGTGTGTGTGTGCTGGGGGAAGCTTGACTGTGTGTGTGTGTGCTGGGGAAGCTTGACTTTGTGTGTGCTGGGGGAAGCTTGACTGTGTGTATGTGTGTGTGTGTGCTGGGGGAAGTTTGACTGTGTGTATGTGCTGGGAGAAGCTTGACTGTGTGTGTGTGTGTGTGCTGGGGGAAGCTTGACTGTGTGTGTGTGTGTGTGTGCTGGGGGAAGCTTGACTCTGTGTGTGTGCAGGGGAAGCTTGACTTTGTGTGTGCTGGGGGAAGCTTGACTGTGTGTGTGTGTGTGTGTGTGCTGGGGGAAGCTTGACTGTGTGTGTGTGCTGGGGGAAGCTTGACTGTGTGTGTATGTGCTGGGGGAAGCTTGACTGTGTGTGTGTGCGCTGGGGGAAGCTTGACTGTGTGTGTGTGTGTGTGTGTGCTGGGGAAGATTGACTGTGTGTGTGTGTGTGTGTGCGCTGGGGAATGCTTGACTGTGTGTGTGTGTGTGTGTGTGTGTGTGTGTGTGTGCTGGGGGATGCTTGACTGTGTGTGTGCTGGGGGGATGCTTGACTGTGTGTGTGTGCTGGGGGAAGCTTGACTGTGTGTGTGTGTGTGCACGCTGGGGGAAGCTTGACTGTGTGTGTGTGTGCTGGGGAAGCTTGACTGTGTGTGTGCTGGGAAGCTTGACTGCGTGTGTGTGTGTGCGTGCTGGGGGGAAGCTGGACTGTGTGTGTGTGCTGGGGGGAAGCTTGACTGTGTGTATGTATGTGTGTGTGTGTGTGTGCTGGGGGATGCTTGGCTGTGTGTTTGTGTGCTGGGGGATGCTTGGGCTGTGTGTGTGTGTGCTGGGGGGAAGCTTGGCTGTGTGTGTGTGTGTGTGTGTGTGTGTGTGTGTGTGTGTGTGTGTGTGTGTGTGTGTGTGTGTGCTGGGGGATGCTTGGCTGTGTGTGTATGTGTGTGTGTGTGTGTGTGTGTGTGTGTGTGTGCTGGGGGATGCTTGACTGTTTGTGTGTGTGCTGGGGGATGCTTGACTGTGTGTGTTTGTGCTGGGGAAGCTTGACTGTGTGTGCGTGCGCACTGGGGGAAGCTTGGCTGTGTGTATGCTGGGGGGAAGCTTGGTAGTGTGTGTGTGTGCTGGGGGAACTGCTGGGGGGGTTGGGGTGTGTGTATTAACAGCTATGCAGTTTTTTTAAGTGACATTTAAATCCAGGGTTTTAAAAGTATAGAGGAAAAATATTATACTTTGCATCTCTATCTTATTTAAATGCATCATTTCACTTGCCAATTCTTAGCATTGCTTGCCAACAGTCTAATTTGTGGTCACCTCACTCTATCTGATGCATTTGCAGACTTCACTGTGCCAAATCATTCACTTTAATAACATGTTTGTTCTTTTGAAAACACTTCTTTAATGCATTTTTTTAAAACAGTGGTTCCTTTTTACATAAGTTTTACAAAACTGATTAAAATCATGGCAGTGCTTTGTCTCATAGCTATGCATATTACATGATGCGTAATATATTCTGTGAACCCCTTTTTCTGTGTCTGTTGCCATTAACACACATTCACAGACATCTTTCTTTTTCATATCCATTGCCATTACCTTAGGTTAGTTCATAGTTCAGCCATTCAGTCTCTTATATTTATATAGTTCTGCTGTTGCTCTGTGTGTAACGTTGTTGCATTACATTAGGCTAGTTTATATTTCAGCCATTACAGTTAATTTCAGTCTTATTTAGGAGCATACATTTTCTTAGTGCGCTGCTGGCAGTTCAGCCATTGCTGCATTCAATCTCTTATATTTATATAGTTCTGCTGTTGCTCTGTGTGTAACGTTGTAACATTCAATCTGCCATTGCTCTGTGTGTAACTGAATCTGCCGTTGCTCTGTTTCACGTGGCTGCATTCAATCTGTTATATCTAGGTAGTTCTGGTGTGAATTTTATTTATATCCAGGTAGTTCTAGTGTGCAGTTTATATCTAGGTAGTTCTGGTGTGCAGTTTATATCTTTGAGTAGATTGAATAGTGTTTTTATGATTCTGAATTGGACAGTTTTGTAATTATTGGTTCATGCATTTTGTTTCATTGTTTACTGTAAAATGTTCAAAACAATAAATTTAAATTGACCTCTAACAAGTGTGCTGTGTTATGCAAGGACTATAATTTAATACAGTTAGGAGGGTGTATCAAAGAACACATGCATGTGTCGTGCACAAGGGGCCTATGATTTGAAAACAGCCCAAAGGTGATGTTTATCCACCATTGGCCAGATGCATTTTCTTTGGGTGTGGGTTTCACTGCTTTTTCAATGGGTTTGAGGAAGTTGTTACCTTGCTGGCACTGGACTTCTGATTTTGACATGATGGTCTCTCTTATGTTGTGCAGCCATGTAATTGTTGGATTCAACCAGAATTCCCTTTTTTGGATGTATCCTGTGCTTGCTTTGAGTAGGTATCTCTGTCTCTATACAGCCATATACATGATTGTAAATGGTGTTTGGGAATGAAAATGCATCAGCAGTTTCCCATGGCTTTGTGTGGGGGCTTTTTAATTTTACAAAGATGTCTATTCAAAGTGAGAAGTGTGTCTTGGAATAATTACTACATGTTCTAAGATTAGCCGTGTACACAGGCTTTACTTTTATTTCAAAGGACACAGTTCTATGGTTCTACCTGACCAACGAGGATGTTTCATAAGGGGAGGTGGTGTGTGCATCATTCCCCCATATTGAGGACTGTCAAGAGTGATTGCACCCCTAATGAGTGTTTGTCCTAGCTGATCCATGGCATTCATATTGATATTGTTGGTCATGTCCTCCCATGCTGACAGATATTGAATCATCTTTCTGACATCATTTTTTGTTCATACTGTGGCGTCATCCTTGGTGAAGGTAGGTTGCTGCTCATTGCAAGGCACATACCAATGTGTGACATACTTGCTCCAGGTGAGGGCAAGTACAACTCAACAGCAATGTGTTTCAGCTTAGCCGCAACCATTCAGTTAGTGCATTGCGTTCGTTCTTTTGAGTCACCAGCATTTACAGAGAGTTCACAATGCATTTGGTTTACTGGCATTTAGTAGGTTGAGTTTGTTTGTGATTGCGAGCATTTACAAGCACAGAGTCCATGCATTTGGTTCACTGGATATTTGAATGCAATTCAGCAGCGGCTTCTTGAAACTGAATGCAATTTTCACGTGGGTAATTTTGGGTTCTTCATATTTGAATGCAGTTTAGCAGTGCCTTTACAAATGTGTTTGATAAGCATGTAAGTATATACTTTGGTTAGCTGGTTTAAGGTTTTGTAATCTTTGGGTGTTTATAGGAGTTACCATTATGCCTTGTACATATGATGCAATGTTAATTTCTGCATCTGATATTGGTCAGTAACAAGATTTCTGGACAGCATCCTGGCAATGGTTTTTAGACTGATACATGTATTGCCTTAGCACTGAACATTCTAAAGGTAATTAGCAGTTGGGACTGTAACTTGATTGTTGAAAATAGTAGAACTACTGGTTTCTGGGCATTTTGGAACAGGAAAGAGTCAAGCCCTAATAGATATCTGTAGAAGTTTCTCTGTTCACACACTTACAATGTATTCTTTTCAGTCTGCACATATTTCTGTTCTACATATGTTACCATTCTGTAGTAATAAACTATACAACATGACATTTCTTTATTTAATGGTGGTAACTCCACCTAGACAAACTACCTGCTCCTAAGTGTTAGATTGGCAAGCTTCATATCCCCACCAAATCCAGCTAACTCCAATGAATATGCAGAAAGGAGCACCACCACACTATACTAGCATGTAAACAGCTGTATAGATAGTTGCAGCTGTACCCCATAGAAAAAAGTGCAGGGCACATCCCAGAACAAACCCATATGGTGGAACCATGATTTCAACCCAAAATTTATTCTGCAGCGCCTTGGTGCAAGACTTTACAGGAGTTTCTACATAAACTAGATGTGAATGCAGTCATGTAAGGCTATGGCTATATTGCAGCAAAAACAAATGTCCCCTCTGTCAAAGGAAGTGCTAAGAACAAGGATTAAATTACATGAGTCAAGCCCCCCTGCTGAGAACTGCCAATCACAGGAATTAACAGGTCAAATTACCCTCAGGACTTTGACAGCTAGGGAGGCTAAGTGTTATGGGGGAGGGGAGAAGTAGATGGACTGGAATTCAGTTTCTGACAAATTAGTGCCATTTAAAGGGGCACTGGCTCGTTTGTAAAATTGCATTTCTGCCTCGGACCGAAGCTGAAACACTGTCACTCACTTAGGTTATCTCCTCCCTTTTGGTGACATCACTCATGGCGTTCTAACAATCCCACCCCTGGCATTAAGTTTCTTTAAGAAGGTATGCAAAACCCCTATTCCAGTCCTGCTTTTCTTCCCTCTGAGATAAAAGACTCTGTGTTTTCATTCCCTGCAAAGTAATTGTGCATTACACCTACTTAAAGCAAAACATGGGCACTTGTGGAGAGGAAAAGTAAATGAAAGTGATATCTGTAGCTGCCAGAAGCTATAAGAAGCAAATAAGAAGCCAAAATGAAAATCCTGCACAACATATGATAGGCACGCACTGTCTCAATGTAAAATGATGTGTGCGCTGTGCAAGAACGGTTCACAAATTACATTTTCTCTTTTTGGTACTTTTCCATTATTGGGGCAACACATTGAACGGGATTGTTCACCTGTAATCCAGTTCCATGACATGTCTAGTAACCAGATATATGTACAAAGTATTTGTTTTACTGACATTTTGTACAAATTATAAGTTGTTTTTTATATTATACTAACATCTGGTTAACCGACGTCTATAGGTACCACAGTACAACTGATCGAGCGCATTGAAAGAGTTGCTTCAATAAATACAAACGCAGGAAATTTAAAAGTGCTGTAATACATCAACATTGAATAACGTTTTTTTTTTCCCTTTAAAGTACTCATACTTTGTACATAAGTCTGGTTACTAGACAGTCAAGTTAATTATTAAGATATTGCTCTGTTTCCATATAGACGTTTTGTTGCTTCGTTTATTGTTGAAGCATTCTTCCACCCACATTTTTGTAAGTTACGTTCACATCCTGAAATGTCAAATGTCCCTGTTTATTAACGGAGATTGAAGAGACTAAGGCATGAACTAATGGACAGCTATTGAAAAGCTCGTCATGTACTTATGCCTGTTGTAAGCCTAATCGGCTTTTTTAAATAGACACAATGTTTATTTTATGAACGCTTATGGTAAATGCGCACAGTAGCGTTCTTTGTTTTGCATTCAAGAATTAACCAGGCACATACGCAAGGAATACTTTGTTGTGCTGTGATTTTTAAAAGCGTTTCAGAGTCTGCAGAAAATAAGTAATTTTGAAAACTGTTTTTAACTTTTGATTTATACGAGAATAGCCTAACTAATGTGATACAAGTTTTTAACCACCTGTAATTGTTGACTGTTTTACGAGTCTACTCTGGATAGTATGAACTTCCAGTAAAACACGGAAATATCTAAAGTCACACTTTGTAAATATGTGCATTACAAGCAGTTTGGGTTATACTAACCAAGTCTGAAATGGCTTTTTGATATATACTGCCTGAAAGTTCAGTACGAGATTTTCCTAAAGCACCATGAGATGATAAGTAAATATGACAAGGCTCTGAGATATACTCAATTGTTTAATATAATATATTGTATGTTTGGGCACCGATGCATTTTTTATGTATGTTTTTATGTATGTTTTTATGTATGTTTATTTTGAACTATTCAGTTCTTACTTTTAATATACCAGTATTTTTCTTAGCTGAACAAGGTAACATTCATGGAACTGAGTTTAATGGGTTACTGTATTTTTAAATGAAGGAAACATGTGATTATAGAGATCCTATCACAAGCTTTTGTTGGTTTTAAAAGTGATGTTCAAAGTTTTAGTTTGTGTAAAGAGTCTGAAGAAGCCTTTGGCGAAAGCGCTTACTCGTTTGGAATAAACAATTTGCTAACTTACATGGATTTATTTGTTTGAATTTCTACTTTCATTTTATTGCTCATTGGAAAGTCACGCATCTTTTTGGACTGAGTGGTTACTAGACATGTCATGGAACTGGATTACAGCTGAACAATCCCGTTCAATGTGTTGCCCCGATAACGGAAAAGTACCAACATGGTACATTTTCTTATTAGACTATTGGGTTGCACAAGACAGTTTAATCCGACTGAAAAAGGTCTTTGGTACAACCTGTGGGCTTATACTCTTGTTTTATAATACTGTAAGTTATAATACCATGCTGTCATTTTCTAGGTAAAAGGAAATAGTTTTCTTTAATTTGTGTCTGGATATTTGCAGGTTTTCCTTTATTTTCAAAGGAAAAGTTATAAATCGGGGCAAAAGGCAAGACCCAAGTATTCCGTTACAGTGGCAGTGGGTAGGACATGTGCAGAATTATAGTTAAATGGAGGCACCTGACATGAAACGGCAGCCATAATTAAGGGGGGGGGGGTAAAGCAAGGTCTAAGCTGGTTTTGGTCCTTTTCAGTGTCTTTAAGTCAAATAGCAGATCTTGAAGAAAATTTGATGCATGCAAAAATTTGTAGTAGAGCCTTTGTGCAAGAAGGTACAGAAATGAAGATATTTGGCAAGATTGGATGAATGACCCAAAACAAGATGGCAGTTTAAATTCATGGGATAAGATGCATTTGGGAAGCAAAGATGGAGAGAGGGAGTGTGCAGCTGTAGAGGAGGTAGTAGTAGTAGTGACAAATTAAGGACAGGACCTTAGAAACAATATCTGAAGGATGAGATCTAAGGGTAAGTAAGCAGAATGAGAGTGCAGCAAGGAAGAAGGTGGGGATGATTTATATCAGCCTTATAAAACAGGAAGGTAAGTTTGCTGCTATGCAGATACCTGGTAAGATGATGTCTGGTGTGCTGAATAGTGTTCTGTTAACCTCAACATTATAATTATATAAACTACAAGGAAGCTGTTGGTGAAAAAGACAGTAGCATTTCTGAATTAGTCTTTTCCAGAACCATTATAAAGTGCAGCTGCATATGCTCAGTGGTTCTTAATGTTCAGAAAGCCTTAGAAGAATTAAGTATCAGAATGTCACTATCATTTTTAAATCTCACATGAGCTTGTCAAGGGGCATCCCCCTTTCCTTCAGTTGTGTGATCTTGGAGGGAGGATAAGTTGTGGGAGTGTTTGGCCCAAAGTTGTTTTCTTTCCATGTTATTGCTTGGGCAAGTTTCGTATTCTCTGGCATTCATTGGCATCTTTCTGAATAATAGTGTTGCCATCAATTTAAAGACCCGATATGATTTTGTATAACTTGTACACCTCAAGTGTATAAATGGTTTTATGATTGAATGATTCTGCAGACATTAGGTAGTTTTTATAAGGGGATATGACAAGGAAAGGTGGTAAGTAATAATGGCATTCAGCTTGTAGAGTCTTGCTGGATTTATTGATTGTACAGGTATTGAAATGATGGAAATCATAACATTGGGAATTGGTAGAAAATGGACAAACCCAGCAAAGAAATGAAGGAGCTTAACACACAAATGCATTCAAATATTTTATTTTCTCTTTACCACCCATTTACTAATATATTTATAAAAATTGATGACCATTATACAATTATCCTCTCATGCAAAAATAAAGTTGGGAGAAGGATTTAAGAGGCTATAATAATAATAAGACTGCATACCTGAAACCCTTTTTGAAATAAGTGACCCCTTTTAACATTCAGATTTCAAGGAGCTATGTTGATTGCTGTCACGTAGTGGATCAGAATTTATCACCACGTGAGATGGGATTACCTGATAAATTTTTATTGTGAAAGTGATTTGTTTTAATTTCTTGGAATTGCAGAGATTGGATAGACTGTTCTTGAAGAAGCCTGATCTAGATCCAACATGCCAGACATATTAAAAGTTCAGGAGTCAGAGAGTTTCAACATAAAGGAGATAAAGAGGAAGCAATTACAACCACAACAGATAAATTGGACTGACAATGGCTTTTATGTTTTTGAAGAAAATGGCCTTAAAATATTTAATTATAGTGATATTGAAGTTATAGAGACAATGTTAAGTTGTCAATCTCGCCTTCATTCTTGCTGGATGGGTTTGGAGCCGATCCTCGGCTCCGACTCGGCCACTTACTAAAGCTCGAGAGCTAATTTTACCGGCTCGAGGCAACCCTATATCCCATGATGCAAAGCGATAACTACCCAGATCTCGTTTGCCGCTTTCGCTTGTGAGGTGCTTTTTTACCGGCTCCTGGTAAGTTTTTCAAATTTCAGACTTTTGGTCTCTCCCCTTTAGTTTTAGTCACTACCATTGTTGTGTAAACTCTTAACGATTAGTTTAACCCTATCTCCGTTAGTGTTCCCTTTTTTTCCAGTTATTTATCCCTTCCCCTAAGTTAGGCCTTAAGCCTCCCCCTTTCCTAATTTTTTTATCAGGGATTCTGTGTGGTGTTTGGGTGTGTTTGTATCCCTGTTTTAATTTTATTTGGATTGGGTGTTTGTGTGTGTGTCTGTGTTTGTTACTTAGTGCTTCCTCGACACAGTTATGTCGAAGGATACAAAGGTCTCAGGCTTCAAGAAGTGTGACTCGTGCTGTCAGAAAATGTCTCTGACAGACTGTCACACTTCTTGTGTTTACTGCCTGGGACCTCTGCACCTGCAGGACTCTTGTGCTGTCTGCCAAGCCTTCAGCCCAAGAGTCCTGCAGGAGTGCAGAAATAAATTAATACTCGGGGGCTTATTAAAGCCTGAGAGCTCCCCGACTAAGTCGGCTCCGGGGAAGCCTTCGAAACCAGTTAAAGGAGTACAACAGGTTTCTCTAATGTATTCCTCAACTTCACGGCCCTTTTCCTCCCTATTTACATTGTCCTCTGTAAAGCAGCAACCATAAAGCATTTACAATTTTTATAATTCCCCTTACTTCTGTAACAGAAGCCTACCTTCTCATACTGTGATGGTTTCACTTACAAAATGATTCTCTCACGTTTGAATAAAGCTTGCTGGAGTCGCCCAATTACTGACATCATCGAGGCCAGGCAGTGCAGGTACTTTTTTTTTTTTTAGTCAGTTCCCTCCCCCAAAGTGACATCACCACAGCCGTCATCTGATTCTAACTAAAATAATAAGACCCACCCATTCTGTGATGTCATGGCTCCCTTGTCCTTCCCCCAGCCTGAGTGCTGTTCATTTTATTCAGTAGTAGTGTAGTAACACCGATGTTTGGAAACACAGAAATTTGGTATGCATACTTGTACATTCTGCATGGCAAATGATGCTTAGGTGGTATATCGCTTGCATACTTCTCTGTTGTATTTGCACCAGATACTGCTAGTGTGCAGTGCGGGAATAGAAAGATTAAAACATTACCTTGGTATCAGAGGTGGCAGTGCAACATATTCATAGTGGCTTAACATGAGAGTAGTTCTAAGCAAGCGCCATGTGAAATCTGAACAAGCACCTAGAATTATTCAGTGCAGCTTCCACACCTTAAGTCTGAAAATGAATTCACATACTCACATGAACAGGAGTAGCTGCATATTGATGGCTAAAGGTCGGGTGGTTACTACACTGCAAAACTGGTATGTAATGGTGGAGATATTTGGAAGACATGAGCAAACACACCAGTATATTAAAGCCACAGCACCAACTGAACTGGAGGCTGGCTAATAAATTTAGTAAGGGATTTTGTCCATACACAAATATTACAACAGTGATTCTTTGCAGTGGCATCCATTAACTGATTCAAGGTAAGTTAACCTTGATGTCCTTTATTTAAAAAAAAAATCAATAAAAAATGTACTTTGTTATAAGTGACTTCTGGACACAAGAAAAAGGAAGGGGAAAATATAGCAATGTGGTTTGTATGTACACAGACAAATCCAGGGACACTGCAAAAGTTTTTTTTGCAAACCAACCAGTGGAGTAAAAACATATGAAGGCAAATACTGCATACAAACACCCTTTGCACATGTAAATCTCAATTTTTAACAAGGTGGAAGCATGAAGTGATACCTTAACACTTAAATTAATAAAGATCTAAACTGGTCAATAGTATAAATGTTTTATTCTTTAGCTCCTTAGTGCAAGACCTTACTGGATGTGATTGCAGTCAAGTAAGGCCATGGCTATAGTGCAGCAAAAAAATGTCCTCGCTAACAAAGGAAATGCTAGAGCAAAGATTAAATTACATGAGTCAAGCACCCTGCTGAGATCTGCCAAACAATGGAATTACCAGGTCAAATTACCCTCAGGACTTTGACAGCTAGGGGGGGAGGGGAGAAGTAAATGGACTGGAATTCATTGTCTCACAAATTAGTGCCATTTAAACTAAGTTAGAAAAAAAGGCAGCAGTAAACAGCACTTTGAGTGTGTTCTGTGGCATTTGCACTGTTTCTGTTTTAAGTAGTCATCCAGCAGCAGGGAATGTTACTTACACTGTTCTATTTTACTCAGTACTTTGTACGCATGCTACATCTATGAAATGACAGGAACTTTAGGCAAACGGAGGCCTGCATGATGTAACATTTTTGAGCCAAACAATGATTTCCGGGATACTGGATGGCAACCTGATTTATCCAAACCACGTCAATATGCCAGCCTCCAGGTGGTCAGAGTCTGGAATTACATATAAAAATATTTAAAATCCTGTAAATAATCCCAGAGTGCTGTTAAAGTGTCGGAAACATCATGCCATGATGTTTTAAATATGTTTTTTGAGTCTGTGAGTGCGGTACTCCTTTAAGCCTTAGGCTCCAAGCTCTAAGCCATCGGTTACTGGTTCGCCTTCTGTGACGAGATCGGCTCCAGCCGGAGCCGATCCTTCTATGTCACAGGTTATAGTATCGGCTCCATCCGGCGCCGATACCGCTAAACTTGGCCACTCAGTGTCGGCTCCGGCTAGAGCCGACGTATCTTCCGCTCCACCTATCTCAAGAAAGAGATCAAGATCCCCTTCATTGGAGTTGATACATTCGGCTCCGAGATTACCCCTGCTCTCGGAGCGCAGCCATCGGAGCCGGTCTTCTCTGTCATCCAGGCTGTCCGACCATGCCCTTGAGAGAGTGGTGAGTAGACTATTAAAGTCTCAGGCATTAGCCCAAATGCTCCATAGCCCGTCTCAACAGACTGTAGCTATTACACATCCACCTAACATTCTTCCTTCGACTCTCTTACAGAGCTCGGAGCCGTGACTGTTGTGGCTTCGGAGCCGATACCACCTCCCCCTTCGGCTCTGTTGTCCTCTGCTCTGATCTCCTCCTTGATGTCTTCATTGGAGGGATCTGGACGTCTGGTCTCTCTCGTCGGCTCCGAGGGGGCGAGTGGCATCAGACCCTTGTCCGACCCCGTTCTCCCTCTCGGAGCTTCGGCGCTGGTGAGCTCAGCCCCGACATCAGCCACGGAGCCGTCCTTGTCGGTGCGGCCTGGGGTTCCTATCTCTTCGGAGCGGGAAACTTCTGCCCTTTCTGATGGGGGAGCCTTCGAGGTGATGAGGAGTGTACTAGCCCCAGGGCGTAGTCAACGTTCAGTTCCATCAGCTCCTCCCACTACAGTGCCTGCTGACGTCTCTTCCCACTCTCTTGCTCCCGGACCCAGAGATCCAACGCCTCAGGTTTCCCCACTGGGAATATCTTCCTCTTTCGAGGCTTCTCCTGACCCGTCAGGTGAGCCTCCGCATAAGAGGACATGTAAGAGGAAATATCTAGACTCCCCCGAGTCTATTACATCCGATACTGACTTGGATGAGTCGGAGGGATCCCCAAGGTCCCCCTCTGAGTATGTCTCTTTCTCAGACATCCTTGAACTCCTTAAGCAGAGGGGGAACTGGCCTTCCCTTAATCCTTCCGAGGACGAGTCGGTATACCTAGAGGCGTTCGGTTCTCGACCCTCCACCTCCTGGGTGTCTCCGCCTTTCGACCCTCTTATGGACGTGGTGGCTCGGAAGGCGTGGATGGCCCCTGACTCGGTGGAACCCATTCCTTGGAGGCCTTCTAAATTCATTACGGCCCCACCTGATAGGCAATTTTTGACAAAAGGTGTCCCGGTTGATGCCATGGTGGTGGCTGCAGCCACCAAGAAGGAATTAGCTGATCCTTCAGTACCTGCCCATCCTCCTAACAAGGATTCTAGGACTATGGATAGGTACTGCAAGCGGATATTTTCTTCAGCGACCTTTGCCATGCGGTCACTGAACTATTTGTGTCACTTCACCCGTCTTCAAAGAGATGTTCTTAAAGAGTTGGGGGACGTTTTACAGGGTCCGTCAGCTGCTGGGTCCCAGGATAAAATTAACTCACAGCTAGGAATCCTAAACTCCATTGTTAACTCCTCCATGCGGCTCATTTCATATGCAGCCGATGGAAAGTAGGGCAGGCACAGGAGTGGCTTTAAGGCGTCAATCCTGGATGCGGCTTTGTAATTTTGCAGACCCCTTCAAGGCGTCCTTCAGAAACTCTCCCTTTGATGGTTCGAACTTGTTCGGACCTCAAGTGAAAGACACCTTGACTAGATGCGAACAAGATGGCAAGACTCTTTCTGCCGTAGGAGTCTGTTTCTCCACCCCTTCAAGACCTTACCCAAAAGGTCAGAAGGGAGGGAAAATGTGGTTCCGCAAATCTCAAGGAGTCACGCCTGATGCACAAGGTCAGTTTACCCACATAGGCAGAGGGGGTAACAACAACAGACGCCGCCCTAGGGGCAGAGGGGGTCCGCAGAATCAGGGTAGCAGGGAGTCTCTCTCTGACAAACCCTTCCAGCATCCCTGAGATGTTGCCCGATTGTCCACCTTCGGAGGCAGTTGGGGGAAGATTATCGCTGTACCCAAAAGCCTGGCTTTTCCTTTCTCAAGACAAATGGGTACAGTCGATCATATCCGAGCGTTACAAAATTCCATTTATCCAAACCCCAATTCAGCAAAAGGGAACCCTACCAGACGTTCCACCCGGTGTAAGGGAACTAGCAGTACCAGAGATATCAAAACTGCTAGCAAAAAGAGCCATCCAGCCAGTCCCAGCAGACCAAATAGGATCCGGAATCTACTCAAGGTTCTTTTTAGTACCAAAAAAGACAGGGGACTGGAGACCAGTATTAGATCTCAACAAGTTTGTAAAGAAAACAAGGTTCCGGATGGTCACGCTTCAGTCCATTATACCCTTTCTGGGCAAGGATAATTGGATGTGCTCGGTGGACCTTCAGGATGCGTACTATCACATAAAAATTCACAGGCGCTCCAGAAGGTTTCTCCGCTTTCGGCTGGGGGCCAGTCACTTCCAGTTCAGAGCCCTGCCATTTGGACTCACTACAGCCCTCAGAGTGTTCATCAAATGTATGGCAGCGGTTACGGCTCACCTGAGACGTCAAGGATTCCAGGTGTTTCCATATCTAGACGACTGGCTCCTCACTGCCACCACCAGGCATCAACTTCTCCAAGCCAGAGATTACACCATTCACATTTGCAGAGGGCTAGGGATTTCTATAAATTTCTAAAAATCTGCCTTGTCGCCCTGTCAATCTATTACCTTTATAGGGGCAAAATTGGACACCGTACAATTTTCAGCAAAGTTAACAGACCAAAGGATCTTGGATATTCAAAACCACATCTATGTGATTCTTCAGAGCGACAAAATTCAGGCCAGGTTTGCCCTGAAAGTATTGGGTCTTATGGCGGCCGCCATAACACTTCTTCCCCTTGCCCGCTTTTACATGCGTCTCCTACAATGGATGCTGTTTGCCCAATGGTCCTATCAACGACTTCCCATGCGTCACAGGATCATAATAACTCCAATTTGCAAAAAGCATCTGACCTGGTGGATATTGTCCCCTCAAGTCCATCAGGGCAGACCCTTTGTTCCTCCCGCCCCGGTCGCCACGGTTGCATCGGACGCCTCCCTGATCGGGTGGGGGGGCATTATCAGGGCAGGATGGTCCATGGCACTTGGCAACCTTTCGAATGCCACCTGCACATAAATGTCCTGGAGATGAGAGCAGTGCTTTTAACGTTGCAAGCCCTCCACGACTCTCTTCCCCTGGGAACTATTGCAGTCCAAATGGACAATATGTCCGTAGTGTGGTATATCAACAAGCAGGGCGGAACCAAGTCCTATCCACTGTGTTGAGAGGCACTCAGACTTTGGCAGTGGGCAATCTCTTCTCAGCGATTTCTGATAGCAATGCATATCCCCGGGAAATCCAACATCATAGCGGACAGGTTGAGCAGAGCTATTCTCATGCCTCACGAGTGGTCTCTCAAACAATCCGTGACGGAAGAGATTTTTCAGAAGTGGGGCCTTCCTTGCTGCGATCTTTCATGACTTCCTCCACTCAAACCACCCACAGCTGCCAAAGTTTTGGCACAAAGGGGTTTTCATCACACAGCTTGGAAAGTGGATGCTCTGTCTTTCAGTTGGAAAAATCTTCATGTGTGCCTTTCCACCTCTGCCTCTTCTTCCAAAGGTGCTCTTAAAGGTCAGACAAGACAAGCCAAGGATGATTTTAATAGCTCCAGATTGGCCTCGCAACACTGGTACCCACTACTAAGGAGTCTGGTAAGGAAGCTCCCATGGCCTTTACCTTTGATTCCCACATCTGTTATCTCAGAAGGACGGTCATCTGCTCAATGTCAAGCTTCACTCTCTTCATCTAACAACCTGGCATATTCTGTGTTGAAACACAGCAGGTCTCAACTTCCTCAACAAGTTTTAAATGTGATTATGGAAGCTAGAAGACCTAGTACAAGGAAAGTGTACGTAGAAAAATGGAAGAGATTTTTATTTTGGAGTACAGCAAAGAATTTGGAGATTTCTGAGCCTAATTTGAGTGTGGCTCTTCAATATCTTACTGAGTTATTGGACAAAGGTTTGTCCTTCTCTTCCATTAAGATTCATGCTGCAGCAATTTCAGCTCACTATGATTGTGACCCACCATTGTTTTCAGATCCTTTGTTCAAGCAGTTGCTTAGAGGGCAAAGAATATAAGACCCCCGAGGAGCTCCTACTCCTGCTTGGGATCTCAATTTTGTGTTGGAAAAACTTACTCTACAACCTTTGAGCCTGCGGCTACTGCTGAATTGAAATACTTGTCATGGAAGACTGCTTTTCTGTTGGCTATTACTTCTGCAAGAAGGGTGTCTGAGTTGCAGGCCCTTATGGCAGTAGAGCCCTTTTGATTTTCCATAAGGATAGGGCATCATTACGCACTAATCCTTCCTTTATGCCTAAGGTGGTTTCTAGTGTGGCTTTAAACCAAACTATTCATTTGCCTACTTTCTATGCAGACCCCAAAATAAAGGGGAAAAGATTTTGCACACTTTAGATGTACACAGGCAATTGCGTTATTATTTAAGCAGGACTAAGGATTTTAGGCAGTCTCAGCAGCTGTTTTGTTTCTTTTGCTTTGAGTTCGCAGGCAAGCCTGTGTCAAAACAAACTATTTCTAGGTGGATTGGGTTTTGCATTGCATTTTGTTATTCCCATCATGGCAAGGAGATTCCAGCTGGGATTAGGCCTCATTCCACTAGGGCTACTGCTTCAACAGCATTTCTAAGGGGTGGCAACTAAGGATATTTTGGAGGCAGCTACTTGGAGTTCAGTGCATACTTTCTCTAAGCATTATCACCTTCCCTCTACTCTAAGTCTAGGGCTGGTTTTGCCACAGCTATTTTGCAAGGCATGTTGTCAGCTCCTGCTTCTTTATGATTTGCCAGCCTCCCTTACCTCTGCTTTGGGATTCTACCCAATAGTTAGGACTGCAGCAATGTGGAATGAAGAACATAGTACAGTTTTGTACCTACCATAAATGTAGATGTTCGAGATCCACATTGCTGCAGTCCAATACCCTCCCTCCTTCCTCTGTGTTTAGGGGTGGTTGTGTAGGTGAGGTTATATGCTGATAATTTTGTATATATTGTACATATTTTTGGTGCAGGTATATTGGGCCTTGTCTTTTTAGGGTCTTCTGACATCTGGGGCAAGAAAAGACTGAGGATATGACGTCGGTCATGCGCATTAGTACCCTGACGTACTGACGTCAGTCTAATGCGCCCTGACCGACGTCAGCCATATACTTTGGTATTCGGGCCGACTGCACAGCGGACTACCCCAATAGTTAGGACTGCAGCAATGTGGATCCTCGAACATCTACATTTATGGTAGGTACAAAACTGTACTTTCTGATGAATAGTCGTGATTATTCTCAGCATATGTAACTTAATTTATTGAAGGAAGATCAATATGAAAGTATCCAAACATATCAATGAATGATTCACTGATCCAAGGTTTTCGTGATGATGAACAATTTAATTATCTTGTGTGGAAAATTCATTTGGCCAGCTATTTTCAGAATTATGAAAATACATACATTTTTGACAAACCCTCTATTTAGACTAGTGTGTCTTCTCATAGTCAATAACTGAAACACAAGTGGCTTATATAAATTGTATAATTTTTTATTGCTAAACAATTGAGCTTAATATTGTAAGGGACTCATTGCATCTTTTAGAACAGATTTCTAATGCTGAATTCAAACAGGATTTAACATTTGTCACAGCAGATATTTGTGATCTTTATAGTTCCATATTCTAAACGGATTTGGCTCTATTTACAGCAAGGTAGTAGCAGAACACGATTTAAATAGAAATTATTGAAAATGTTTCCATTTTTGCATGGAAACAGTGTTGATGATCAGTGTTCTTTTCTATGTTCTATTTTTTTTGAAGGAAAATATTTCTTTAAAGTGTTGCTATAGATGCAAATTCTCCACTGTTTATGTAACTATTGTTTTATGGCAACGGAAACAAGCAGCTGTTTGGCAATCAGGTTCTACAGTGTGTTTAAATATTTACCTTAGATTTTTTTATAATATTTATATACTATGGCATGGCCCAGTTGATTTATTGGATGAGTTTTTCAAACACATGGAAAGCCCTACTCATTTTTTGAGGTTTACTTATGTTTGACCCACAGGCTATTAAATATTTAAATATTAAGTAAGGTCTATATTAATATGACATTTGGTTTCACATTTTTAACCACTCCCCATTTTCAAACTGAAATTTATGTTTTTTCCAGTGACACCCTTTCTAACAGAAAAGAAGTTTGGTTTGGGAGCACTTTGTAAGACTTTCTTGACTAATATCAGATGATAGTGAATTTAGAAAGGAACTTGCTTTTTTAAAGAGAGTATTCATGGATAGATTCATGTCATTTATTGAATGAAGTGGGCCAAGAAATCATTAACGGGAGGAATAAGTTTCAACCCTTTTGAAAGTTTGATTTTAATAATACACCCTATTACAATACAGAGAGCAAAAATAATATGGTGGATTATACATTCTCTATGCTTATTCCCTATAAAAAATCACAAATCTAAGGACATTTTTAAGACTTGGGAATATACTATAGGAATGGGACCCTTAAAAATTTGTTTGGGAATTGATTCAAGATGGGTATATAAAATGGGAAGTATTTTAAAAGGAGTAATGGTGCTGTGGGATGAATAAACACAATGCCTATAGAAAGTGCAAATTTACTAACAATAGTGGAGTTACATAGCTCTCAACCTCTTGGCACAAAAAAATATAGGGGATAAAGCCCTAAAAATAGTGACAAATTTTACATATTGCTCTTAAAACTTAGAAAGTTGCTAGAATAAAAGGTTTTGTGTTATGCATTTTTCTGACTGATATGAAGTCTGAAACTTAAATTAATGTAATTATTTAGTGAATTCATTCCTCACTGATTTGCCACAAAAAACAGAATATCACAATTTTTTATGAAGAACACCAAAATATGAGCCAAAAATCTGGACAGTTAAGAGGTATGGTGCTGTCGGTCCCTGGTCACTCCCGCATTTATACCATGTAAAGGGAAAAATGATTGTAATGCAAGAGGGATGGTTTATTTGGATGACTTGGTCATGTAGTACCTTTATGTAGGTGAAACTGAGGGGGCACCAAAACAGAGAATTTACAAACATATGAAGCGTTGGGAATGGGGACGAAACATCTCAGTTCAGGCCTGCTCTGATGTGTTAACTATAAATGAATTGTATTCTTTAGTCTAGAAGAAGTCCCTTTTCCAGTTATAGGGGTAAAATTTGAACAAAGATCACATGTAGGGAAGTATATTTGAAGTTATTATTGGATACTGTAATCCACCTGGTATTGATTATTCAGAATCCATTAACTGTGTGCTGCACACTAGAGCTGCTAAACCAATATGCAAGTGTGATATCTATCAATTCATTAAACATTTGAGTATTTATAGATGTTTTTAATTCAATAATTTCCTAGGTTAAGACTGTTTTAGTTATTTAAATTAATTTTTATGTACTTTTCAAAATTTATGCATTTTGGGGTGTGTATTAGTAAGTGAGAATTCTAAAAAATATTAAAAGTAAAATTTTAGAGTAAGATTTTATATTTATCTTGCTTGGATTGCTTTCAAATTTTTGAATTGTCATATGACCATGTCACATGACTTGAAATGGGTTAAAATAGTTGCCCTATACTTGATTGTAATTAGTTCTGAATAAGTCTTGTTATTGTGCGAGACAAAAGCACTAAACTGTCTTAAATAAAATAAGTGGTCGACAGTTGGACAGAGTACTCTTTTTGTGGTTCACAGTACTTTTGATTTTACACCTTTACTGCTGTCTGTTTTTACTTGCCTCAGAATACCCAAAGTAGATTCAAAGTTGCATGATCATACTGCATTGAATGTTCTCATGTTTTCTTTCTCTCTCCAATGTACAGCGAGTTTTTGTTTGCTTATTAAGTTCTAGATAGTATGAGGTTGCTGCAACTGAGATAAAGAACAAGATGGCTGTTGCATTGCCTATAAGTAACTTCTTTCTTCAAGGTACTTCAGCCTCAGAGTGAGAGTAACACAGACATGGACACATTTTTATGTTGAGGTCATGTAGCATCCTTGCCCTCTTTTGGTAAAACTACAGGCAATGCCTTCTTCCACTGTGTGGATATTGCCACCTGTTTCAGAATATTATTAAACAACACTTTTCAGATTCTCAACAAAATCTTTCCTAAAACTTCTACATTTCTACATGAATTGTTCCCTGTTGTTTAGATACCTTTTTCTTTAGGCAGTGGGGTGTTGTCATAACTGGTGTGATTGTTTTGTACGTCTGGTAATTGTACAGCTCTGTGCAGCTCTACTAAAAGTGCTCACATACCATGATTTCAAGACACACTTCCCTGTTGCCACTTGCTTACGGTAGCTAGTGCCTTAACTCCTACCAGCCCGATTCCTGTGTATTAACATAAAGCTAACTATTCCTCCCAGAACTCTGACCCTAACCCTAAAAAAAAACCTCCTGAACACTTCCTAAATCTAAAAAAAATCCTCCTCTCCCTAACTAACACCTGATCCGCTCCACTTCTTAAACCTAAAATCCTTTTCCTTCTCTCACACTAATTTACCATTTGCTCCATAAACCTAAAATACTTCTCCCTAATCATAATCCTTTGCAAAATCCCATTCACTCCCTAAATCTAAATAATCCACCATCCCATGGTTGATAATTGTATATCACCCCTATTGAGAGTAACTGGGATAATTTCATAGATAACTTGGGGGGACTCGTGCGTTGGATAAAGCATATAGGAGCTGCCTCTGTCCATTAGTCATACAGGATGCAGTCCTGGGGTAAATTTTCTGTTTCCTATCCGTAAATCCAAGTTGTGCTTCAATATGGACAGGGATGAGCTTTGTAAAATGTGGATGAGGAGTCTGTTCCAGAGCAGCAGTATCCTCTGCATGATATACCTGTCCCTCCAAATTGTTGTTGTTCTTCTTCTTCTTCTTTCGGCTTTTCCCGGTTAGGGGTAGCCACAGTGGATCACATGTCCGCTCATGATTGGCAGCGGAGTTGTACAGTGTCGAGTTGCCAGCCCGGCGCCCAATCTTCCACAGAAGGCACACACACACACATGCACTCACGCCTAGGGCCAATTTAGAGTGTCCAATCCACCTACAGCATGTCTTTGGGATGTGGGAGGAAACCGAAGCACCCGGAGGAAACCCACGCGACCACAGGGAGGACATGCAGTCTCCGCACAGAAGGCACCCCAGCCGAGGATCGAACCGGAGAACCTCTTGCTGTGAGGCGACAACGCTAACCACTGCACCACCGTGGCTGCCCCCTCCAAATTGTTATTGATGTTGCAGAAGAGGTTTAGATCCCTAGACAGTGTTTGATGTCATTTGACTTGCTGATGTGTAGTAAATCCATCAGTATTGGGGTGAAGGATGCCTTGTATGCCAGAAACAGGTCACCTT
>NC_056729.1:1459333607-1459378607 GCF_019279795.1 Protopterus annectens
AGCTTAAACCAGCTAACCAAATTATATACTTACACGCTTATCCAACACATTTGTAAAGGCACTGCTAAAACGCATTCAAATATCAAGAGCCCAAAATTACCCATGTGAAAATTGCATTCATTTTCAAGAAGCCGCTGCTGAATTGCATTCAAATATCCAGTGAACCAAATGCATGGACTCTGTGCTTGTAAATGCTCGCGATTAGAAACAAACTCAACCTACTAACTGCCAGTAAACCAAATGCATTGTGGGCTCTCTGTAAATGCTGGTGACTCAAAAGAACGAACGCAATGCACGAACTGAATGGTTGCAGCTAAGCTGAAACACATTGCTGTTGAGTTGTACTTGCCCTTACCTGGAGCAAGTATGTCACACATTGCTATGTGCCTTGCAATGAGCAGCAACCTACCTTCACCAAGGATGACGCCACAGTATGAACAAAAAATTATGTCAGTAAGATGATTCAATATCTGTCAGCATGGGAGGACATGACCAACAATATCAATATGAATGCCATGGATCAGCTAGGACAAACACCCATTAGGGGTGCAATCACTCTTGACAGTCCTCAATATGGGGGAATGATGCACACACCACCTCCCCTTATGAAACATCCTCGTTGGTCAGGTAGAACCATAGAACGAATTTGAAATAAAAGTAATGCCTGTGTACACGGCTAATCCTAGAACATGTAGTAATTATTCCAAGACACACTTCACACTTTGAATAGACATCTTTGTAAAATTAAAAAGCCCCCACAAAGCCATGGGAAACTGCTGATGCATTTTCATTCCCAAACACCATTTACAATCATGTATATGGCTGTATAGAGGCAGAGATACCTACTCAAAGTAAGCACAGGATACATCCAAAAAAAAGGCAATTCTGGTTGAATTCAACAATTACATGGCTGCACAACATAAGAGAGACCATCATGTCAAAATCAGAAGTCCAGTGCCAGCAAGGTAACAACTTCCTCAAACTCACTGAAACTGCAGTGAAACCCACATCCAAAGAAAATGCATCTGGCCAATGACGGATAAACATCACCTCTGGGCTGTTTTCAAATCATAGGCCCCTTGTGCATGACACATACATGTGTTTTTTGATACACCTTCCTAACTGCATTAAATTATCTTTCTTGTATAACACAGCCCACTTTGTCAGAGGGCATTTTAAAGTTATTGTTTTGAACATTTTTACAGTAAACAATGAAACAAAATGCATGAACCAATAATGACACAACTGTCCAATTCAGAATCATAAAAGGACTATTCAATCTACTCAAAGATATAAACTGCACACCAGAACTACCTAGATATAAACTGCACACCAGAACTACCTAGATATAAATAAAATTCACACCAGATCTACCTAGATATAACAGATTGAATGCAGCCACGTGAAACACAGAGCAACGGCAGATTCAGTTACACACAGAGCAATGGCAGATTGAATGTTACATTACACACAGAGCAACAGCAGAACTAAATAAATATGAGAGATTGAATGCAGCAACGGTTGAATTGCCAGCAGCACACTAAGAAAATGTATGCTCCTAAATAAGACTGAAATTAACTGTAATGGCTGAACTATGAACTAGCCTAATGTAATGCAACAACGTTACACACAGAGCAACAGCAGAACTATATAAATATAAGAGACTGAATGGCTGAACTATGAACCAACCTAAGGTAACGGTAATGGATATGAAAAAGAAAGCTGTCTGTGAATGTGTGTTAATGCCAACAGACACAGAAAAAGGGGTTCACAGAATATATTGGGCATCATGTCTCAGCCTATCCACAGGATATGTGCCCATAGAATGGCGCATGGCAACGGTAGTCCCGCTACACAAGGGTGGGGCCACAGCTGACCCTGGGAACTACCGACCAATAAGCCTGACCAGTCTGATCTTTAAGGCTATGTAGCAAATCATTATGGAACTCATAAATGGAGAGATTGGGAACCTCCAGTCGCTGGACCCCACACAGTTCGGCTTTGTCAAGGGCAGATCATTCCTCCTGAACCTGGTGGATTTCTTTGAGTCAGTTACTCTGGCTATAGATGAGGGAAAGGTGGTACACACGGCTTACCTTGACCTTGCTAAAGCATTTGACACCATTCCCCATTCAGGTATTATTGATAAGCCTACCAGCCTAGGCATAAACCCTTACGTTACAAGATGGATCGCAAACTGGCTCTCAGACAGATCCCATAAAGTAACAGTAGCGGGATCTATGTCCGAATCCAGACCAGTAACAAGTGGTGTGTCTCAGGGCTCTGTCCTGGGGCCCCTCCTGTTTGGCATATACTTCTCAGAAGTACAGGCAAGCACGGAAGGGCTGTGGCTGACTAAGTTTGTGGATGACTGCAAACTAGGTGCTATAATAGAGTCTCTGGCTGACATGGAGATCCTCCCGAAGGGCCTAAATGAGACTGGTGCATGGTGTCAAAGCCATGGTCTCAAGCTAAATGCAAAAAATGCGTAGTAATCCCCTTTGGAAAAAAACAGAGTACCCGCAAACTACAATATAGGAGGTAATCCCCTGAAATCTGAAGAAATAAGGGATCTAGGGACCCAAGTAGATAGTCAGCTTTCCTTTGATAACCATGTTGCCAAAGTGGTTAGAAAATCCTTCTGTGTGACCCATCTGATCACGAAAGGGTTCGCATCAAGATCTAAGGATGTAACGGTGCCCCTCTACTCTTCCCTTGCAATGTACCTGGCTAGACATCTCCAGCACCTGGAAAGACCACAGAGGTACCTAACCAAGAGGATTACTGGCCTCAAACAGTTGCCCTATGCAGCACGATTTAAAAAGCTAAGACTGTTCTCTGTTGCATACCACTTTCTCAGAGGCGATCTCTGTCTAATGTACAGAGCCATGTCCAACCCAGAATTGTTGAACATGCTCAATCTTAGCAAAACCAAATCTACTCGAGCTACACGCTCTAGGGATATAAACCTCAACACAACAATGAATAGAACATGCTGGAGGGATAGAGTCCCTTTGCAGAGACTTCCCTTACTATGGAACAGGGTCCCGATCTACATAAGACAGAGCCCCTCACTATCACTCTTCAAGAGGAACCTTGATGAGTGGATAGGTAACAGAAAGTTCACACCGGGGATCACACCAACAGCACTACTAGATAGGGGCCAAGGGTACTAGCTGCTAGTACAAGGGTCTAGGGAACTACTAAAGGGGCGGTGAATACTGCACAATGTGGCTGGGCTAATATATGTCTTCGGGCAGATAGTCCAATACCAACCTATGAACCTATGCATAGCTATGAGACAAAGCACTGCCATGACTTTAATCAGTTTTGTAAAACTTATGTAAAAAGGAACCACTGTTTTAAAAAAATGCATTAAAGTGTTTTCAGAAGAACAAACATGTTATTAAAGTGAATGATTTGGCACAGTGAAGTCTTCTGCAAATGCATCAGACAGAGTGAGGTGACCACAAATTAGACTGTTGGCAAGCAATGCTAAGAATTGGCAAGTGAAATGATGCATTTAAATAAGATAGAGATGCAAAGTATAATATTTTGCCGCGATACTTTTAAAACCCAGGATTTAAATGTCACTTAAAAAAACTGCACAGCTGTTAATACACACACCCCAACACCCCAACACTTCCCCCAGCATACACACACATACAGTAACATTGAGTTGAACACCCCACCCTGACTAGCTACTTGCATAAAAAATAAAGTCCCCATTAGTACTGTGAATGCATACACTAGTGAAATCAGCAAGACAGTGAGCAGTTGTAACGGTTCCAAAAATTGCAGATGTACAACATTTTCCGGTAATCTCCAAGTGAAGTACCTCGCAGGATGCGCAGTAGCAAAACCCGCCCCGAACACGCCTCCTGGCCAAGCACGCATGAATATTTATTTGTTCCTGCTTTACAATGAGTAATTGTAGCGTTTTTACAGTAGTACAATGTACAGTATTACACATGAATTTCATTGCACCGTAGCGGTAACTTGCAAATGGACAGAACACTTTTTTACAGTATTATACCGTAGCGCTAACTGTCGGAACACACGGAAAATCAATAACATATATATATAAATTAATTGGAAACAAATGCACACATTACACCGTAGCGCTAACTTTTGTCACTTTATTAAGGAAAAGCATTGCAAATGTACAGAAAAAGCACACATTGATATAAGGAATAACATTGCAAATATAGTGTATTCATTATAAACATTTCATATAAGCAAATCAGCGAAAACACAGTGAAGTATTACACATGAAATTCATTACACCCTAGCGCTAACTCACGGAAAATCATTGGAAACAAATGCACACTAAGAAAGTATTGCACCAGTCACTGTATTCAAGGAAAAACATTGAAAATGTACAGAAAATGCACACGATGCAATCAGGAATAACCTCGCAAATGTAGTCTATTGAGTAAAAACATGTAATATAAGCAAATTAGCTGATACAGTTGTTTTTTTTAGTCCTGTCGACATTTCAAGCACTTGCACGGCCACCCAGTTCCTGCTCATGCGAACCCTGGTACTCTTTCATATGTGAAATTAGCAGAGAGGTTTGCAAAGGCATCCATCCATTTATAGCTGAAGAGTACATTGCGATGTCCGGTGAATTAGAAGGTGATAATAATGTTAATAATGTGTTAAACATATAACTGCTATTTTTTAGAGAGGTGTCAGTTAATGTTAATAATGTGTTAAACGTATAACTGTAACTGTGCTAGATGTATAGTTAATGTATAACTGTGAATGTGCTATTATTGGTGGCATACTAGGGCGCTGGAATTACCTTGGGACTAACTTGTTTTAAATTTCTTGAGTTACCGACTATGCATACCACAGTTTACTGAAGACCGACTTGTTATCGGGCATGGGGGATTGTAAGCATGGTAGGAAGGAAGTGATCTCGCAGGATGAATAACGTGTTTTTGTAACATATGTCAATCAGATGTACGACGATCTGCCAGTCACTGTGGAAACGCCCTAACCTGCGCAGAACCGCCCACGAGGTACTACACTTGGAGATTACCCATTTTCACTTATGGAAAAAAAATATTGACTAAAGTTAAATGCAGCAGCAAATGTATATACACACAGCAATGCAGCAGTTATAACTGTTCTGAAACCTGCAGCTGTACAACAAACATTTTCCCTTATGAAAACACACACACACACACACAGCCAAGCTCCCCCCAGCACACACAAACACACACACACAGAGCCAAGCTCCCCCCCCAGCACACACACAGAGCCAAGCTTCCCCCTAGCACACACAAGCTTCTCCCTAGCACACACACACAAACACTCGCAGCCAAGCTTCCTCCAGCACACACACACACACAGCCAAACTTCCCCCCAGCACACACACACAGCCAAGCTTCCCCCAGTGCGCGCACACACACACAGTCAAGCGTCCCCCCAGCACACACACACACACACACACACACACACACACACACACACACACACAGTCAAAGCTTCCCCCAGGACACACACACACACAGTCAAACATCCCCCCAGCACACAGACACACATAGAGTCAAACACACACACTCAAGCATCCCCCCAGCACACACACACACACACAATCAAGCATCCCCCAGCACAAACACACACACAGTCAAGCATCCCTCCAGCACACACACACAGTCAAGCTTCCCCCAGCACACACACACACAGTCAAGCTTCCCCCCAGCACACACACAGTCAAGCTTCCCCCAGCACACACACACACACACACACACACACACACACACACACACACACACACACACACACAGTCAAGCTTCCCCCAGCACACACACACACACAGCCAAGCTTCCCCCAGCACACACACACACACAGAGTCAAGCATCCCCAGCACACACACACACACACACACACACACACACACACACACAGTCAAGCATCCCCCAGCACACACACACTCAAGCTTCCCCCAGTACACACACAGTCAAGCATCCCCCAGCACACACATACAGTCAAGCTTCCCCCAGCACACACACACAGTCAAGCTTCCCCCAGCACACACACACACAGTCAAGCTTCCCCCCAACACACACACACAGTCAAGCTTCCCCAGCACACACACACACAGTCAAGCTTCCCCCAGCACACACACACACACACACACACACACACACACACACACACACACACACACACACACACACACACACACACACACACACACACACACACACACACACACACACACACACACAGTCAAGCTTCCCCCAGCACACACACACACACACACACACACACACACACACAGCCAAACTTCCCCCCAGCACACACGCACACAGCCAAGCTTCCCCCAGCACACACACACACACACACACAGCCAAGCTTCCCCCAGTGCACGCACACACACAAACACACACAGTCAAGCGTCCCCCCAGCACACACACACACACACACACACACACACAGAATCAAGCATCCCCCCAGCACGCACGCACACACACAGTCAAGCATCCCCCCAGCACACACACACAGTCAAGCATCCCCCCAGCACACACACACACGCACACATACACAGTCAAGCATCCCCCCAGCACACACCTGCACACACAGTCAAGCTTCCCCCAGCACACACCCACATGCACACACAGTCAAGCTTCCCCCCAGCACACACACACACACACACACACACACACACACACACACACACACAGTCAAGCTTCCCCAGCACACACACACACACACACACACACACACACACACACACACACACACACACACACACACACACACACAGTCAAGCTTCCCCCAGCACACACACACACACACACACACACACACACAGTCAAGTTTCTCCAGCACACACAAACACACACACACACACAGTCAAACTTCCCCCCAGCACACACACACACACACACACACACACACACACACACACACACACAGTCAAGCTTCCCCCAGCACAGACACACGGTCAAGCTTCCCCCAGCACAGACACACGGTCAAGCTTCCCCCAGCACAGACACACGGTCAAGCTTCCCCCAGCACAGACACACAGTCAAGCTTCCCCCCAGCACAGACACAGCAACGCTTCCTCCAGCACACACAGCAACACTTCCCCCCACACGCGAGTGAAATCAGCAAAACAGTAAGCAGTTGTAACTGTTGCAATAATTACATCTGAAAAAAAATAACAAGGAATCAAGTGAAACACAGCAAATGTATACACGCACACCCACTCCCCCCCAGTATACATACAGACACACAGATAGCAACGCTTCCCCCAGCACACACAGACACACACACAGCAAAGCGTCCAAACACAGCAAATGTATGCACATTACTTTTCTCTGGCAAAGAAAAATGCCGGTCTTTAAATAACCGAGACGAAACAGCAATTACGACTTGGAAGATGCGACTGGAAGTATGCAGCGGATTCTGCATAATGACCAAATCTCAAGTAGGACAGAAAGTAAACACACAAGCTTTTTTTTTTCTTTCTGTATCCACTTAAAAAGCACAGAAGCAGTCTGGCATATTTCATCGCAATGTCATATTTTAAAGCAGCAGCGTTTGTTTGGCGACGGCCAGTGAATAAAACACATGCACATGGCCTGGCGACGGCCAGTGAATAAAACACATGCACATGGCCTGGCAGCTAAGGAAACTAAGCAGCTCTGAAAACAAGCAAATAAACGTGACCAAGTCAAGTAAACGAAAGCAACCACATAAATCTGAAGCAGTTTTGGATCGGATTGCTAAATGAAAGAAGCTCCTTTCATCTGGTATACTTTAGGTTAGATTAAGTGCATGTGTTTGCTGCCAGCCCGTTAGCTAATTGCAACTGTTACTAGAGAAAAAGCACATTCACTAAAATGGGCTGGCAGCAAACACATACACTTAATATAAAGAATTCAGTACACAAAGGCAGCAAACACTGCTTATCTGAGCAGAACACGGTGCACATGCACAAAAACATCTTGACAGTAAAAAAAATAAGTATGCCTCATAAGCAAGAAAGATTCACAGCCATTCGGACAAGGCAAATATCGAAAAATATGTAAAAAAAAACTTACTTTCTCAAGCAATTAAGGGGAAATGCACAAATTCCTTGCTGGGGCTACAAAGCATTCCCACACACTCCAGGGTCGGGGAAGGACAAGGTAGCGGTGACATCACATAATGGGTGGGTTTCATTGCTGTATTTGGAATCAGAGGCCGGCCGTGGTGATGTAACTTTGGGGAGGGAACAGCTAAGAAAAAGTTCCTGAACTGCCTGGCCTCGATGATGTCAGTATTTAGGTGCCTTGAGCAAGCTTTACCAACTCGTGAGATAATGGATTTGAAAGCAAAAACTACATAGTACGCTAAGGTAGGCTCTGATTAGAGAAGTATAGTGAAATGTAAATATTTTAAATGGTGATTTGTTGCTTGATGGAGGGACCTGTAAATAGGGAGCGAAAGGGTTGAGAGGTTGAGGATTTTTTTGTAGAAACCCATTGTACTCCTTTAATGCACCAGTTTCTATGGTCTCAGCTTTACACAACGGCCCTCTCCATTACTCAAATTCTAAACCTCTAAGAAACTTCAGATAAGATAATGCCGCCTTCCTCTAAGCAACCAATTCCATCTAATGTGGCCACCTCAAATGAATGCTGTTCTGTTTTAAATCCAATACATGAGACATAATGTACTGCATGTCACTACTGTCTCAGTTATAGCAGTGTGCTACTTTCTAGCAGTTAACATTATGAAATTGTATGCACCTTTATCTCTGTAATACTAGGAGGGAGTAAAACAGCCCTTAAAAGTTTACAAGTTACTTACAGACATAGTCGGAATCACAGCCTATAACTTTTTTATACAATATTTTGCAATACGGCTATGCCAATATGAATTATGTATTGGACATAAAGCATCTCAATTAATACTACTTTATATAATGCAACCCGATCATGTGATGCTCAGATATGGTGAAGTAAGCAAAGAGACACCCTAATTCTGCTACACATATTGCCTGAACAAAGCTTGCAATTTTGTTGTAGAATAGGGACTTGCACTCAGCCAGTTCAATTGCATAGCTACTTTAATTCTGCTGTACGTTATTGACTTAAAGTTGAGTACATAATACACCAGTTATAAACAGTGTACAATACCTCTTTATTCTGTACTGGTGCCTCTACACAGATTTTCAAAGTGCATGCATGAGTGATGGATGTGTTCTTACTCAGTTCAAACACCACTGACTAAAAGACTGCTGCAAAGCCAGTCAGACAATTGTTGTGAATGGTGGCACTCAATCATGCAATATCCAAGTGACATAATGGTATAAACAACTGCAATAAAACAGGCAAGTGAAGCTGGACAGTCATTATTTCTAATTACCTTGTGTATGAAATCTATTCCCCACACTAGTAAAAACAGCCTTTGATACAGACAAACTGATCATAAATTAACGGACAGTTTCAGAACTGCTTCCTCATCACAAACATGGCTTTTGCCTTTAATCTTACTGGAAAACTTGAACTAGAACTAAGTAAAACTGAACTATACAAAATATATAAATACTGGTTCTGTAATTATATTTTTATACAGAAACACATTAGAAAAACTAACATTGATAATACTTTTGATTACAGCAGTTTATCTGTAGGTAAGTATGTTCACTTGTTAGTACTTGGCAGGTGATAAGAATGACCATATAGACTCTAGCCACCTAAACTGCGAGATGAAACTGGTAGATTTACCTAATTTCTTGATAAATGCAACACTTACCCCACAAATAAACTCAAGTGAAACTATCCAATTGTCAATCCTTAACTTGAAATAAAACCAACATTTTTGTCTTACATTTCTAAGTTTATCTAGTAATGCCATAACAGGGTTTAGCCTTGAATTTCTGACAATTCATTACCAAGTTAGGTATAAGTATAATCAATACATTTGTTAAGATTACTGTACATTGTTTAGTTACATTATGATGTAACCCAAGCGGAGATTGTACTTGGTCATTGTCTGATCAGTGTTCTACCATGGTAAATAAACTGAAACAAGTTAAAAAATGACTGGAAGAAATGCTGGGTAAAGGTACAGGCTTCAGAGATGTGTCCAGCAGATGGAAAGGCACTTCTGAGTTTCTTTAGGTCATCAGATAGAGATACACGGTTGGCTTTGGAATAGCCTCTAAATGCAGTTGAATTTATGGGCTGGCTGGCAATAATACTGACTGAAAAGATGCCAGACGAGTGGTCAGATTTGATTAAGGAAGGTATAATGCTTGTTGGTGTGCAGGCAGTGGTAACATTCATAAGGACAAGGTCAAGTACATTATTCCATTCTGATGGGAACTTAGGCAATTTCATCCAGGGAGCTAGTATTAAAGTCTAGAAAGAGCAGCCATATTTACTATTGCAAGACTCCCCAGTTAATAGACAAATAAATGAAGTCACACAAAATTGAGGTAATGACATTAAGAGTCATAGAACCCAAGTTACCTGGGTACCTAAGAGTGTCCTTCACTAACACTGAAAGGTCTCTATAGGCAGCAATAATATGGTGTTTTAAATGTGACCAAGATATTAAGGATTTGAAAATCAGAATCTTGAAGCATTAAGTGTGATTTAATTTGAGATAGATTTAATTTGAGAGCAACAGATACTCCTGCACAGCACAGACAGTCTTAATGAACAACAAGTGTAGTAACTTGATATTGAGGGAATGTTATCAGATCAATGGAACCAAGTTTCTGTAACTACACATACATAAATTGCTTTAGAGTTAGAAAAGCCTCCGGGTCACACAATTTACTGTTCATGCCAACTGTACTGAATGGAGTAACCTCAACACAGGTTGAATTACAGTTTGCTATTCTGGAATGTCTAAGAAAGGCATAATAATGGGAGGGGGCGAGCGGAAAAAGTCTTAAGACAATATGTGGAAGCCTTGAAGAGAGGGGTGAATGCTATCTCTGGCAAAGCAAACCAGCTTGTCAATCATTGCTTCCCATGCTGACACATACACACAGGATTCTCTTGAAATGACACTAGTTAATAAGCCAGTTATTAAAATCAGTTATTTTTTATTGGAAATCTTGGGTTATTCTTTGGAACGCAATACACTGCTAACAACAAGAGTTTTGACCACTTCGGAGCTCAACAATGTCTTTGCATTTTCCTCAGGGAAGGGTCATAGGAAATACAAGGCAACTGAGACAATAACACCATTTACTTCTTTCCAATCCATTACTCTGTACCCCCTTAACCTTCTTAAGAATGCTATAGCAGGTCAACTCAAGAGAAAATGTATCAGTACAGCATCACAGGACATATATGGCAATATGAAGGCAAAGCCTCAATATGGGTAATAACAGCACCCACATTCTTTGGGTGAAGGGACCTAATGGCTCTGATCGCATTGCAAATCCAGATACCAGAGAGACAGCTGACTGTGACCTATCCTTGCACAATCTAACAGGTGGAACCATCAGACTGCCTAACAATACTATTAATAATACTGTATGAGGCTCTAGCTGGATGAGTATTTATAGGTGCAGGTACAGAGCCAGGCAGACTCAAATAAGGTATGCATAAATGTGCAAGTGTGGATGTGTTAGAGTGCTTAATATATGGTTCATGGGTGTTTACTAGACTAACAACCACAAGGGTCTTTTTAAGCCTAGCAATGCATCCCAAATCTCTTGACAGTTCTGCTACCCTGGATCTGCTGGAGAGACAGGTATTTATCCCAGAGATTACCCCATCTCTGTAAGCAGGGGCTTGGGAGATGAAGCATTTACAAGCTAGGGCCAGGGAGATCAACCATTTACAGGTTGCCTGTGTCCATTAGAGAGACAGGTGCCAAATCAGTGATGAATTTCCTGATCCCCATCCAATTGTCCAGGCTGCACTTGAATTGGGTTAGGGAGGAACTCTGCTTCCCATGGATGTGGAGCCTGTTCCAGAGATGGGGTAATCTCTGGGATAAATACCTGTCTCTCCAGCAGATCCTACTTATATCACAGGCAAGGTTTAAGTCTTTAGAATGGGCAATTCTGGTGCTGTTTGTTTTGCGGATATGCAGGAGGTCCATCAGAGTGGAGTCTGACAATGCCCTGTATGTCGGGCACAGATCTCCCCTCAAAAGCCTGTAGGAGACAGAATACAGGGATAGAGCCTTGAGGCGGTCTGCATAGGACATTTTACTTAAGCCCTATATTCTTTTAGTGAGGAACCTCTGTGGACGTTCCATTTGTTGGATATGCCTGGTTAGGTATATACCAAAGGGGGCATTGTACTCAGTGATAGGTCTCATGAATGCTGAATACAGTGGAACAATGACTTCCTTGGACATAGATGCCATAGCTTTGTTTATAGGTTGCACAACATATAAGGATTTCCTCACTACTGTAGACAGGTGATGGTCAAAGGCTAGATTACTATCTGTGTCCCTAAGTCCCTGACTACAGGGTCAACTTTAAGGGTTGTGTTGTCAATATTATAGTTACCAGGGGTAGAAGACTTCCCAAAGGATACTATTATGCATTTCTTGACATTTAGTTTTAGTCTATGGCTCTGACACCAGTTGTTTGTCCGTGTCGGCCCCTCCTGGAGAACATTTGTGTCAGCATGGAATTCAATTACAGCTCCTAATTTGCAATCTGCAAATTTAGTCAACCTGAGACCACTGGCTCTGAGGTTTGGTTAAATGGGTTTAGGAGGCTTAGCTAAGGATTTCTTGACAGCATTGGCATAATATGAGTATATATTTAGTTAGGTGGCTGCAACATAATAGTGAGCTGCTTAGTGAAACGTACAGTGAAAGGTTAATTGCCAAACAGAGCTAATATATGCACCTCTCCAACTGTATTAGTGAAAAGACAAGAGTATATGACCATCAGGAAGCATGAAGCAGTGTGCCCAAGCCAAATGAAACTAGGAAAAGACCAGATATTTATTAACTACATAAGTGTTGAACTATCACAAGGACTGTGAAGAAATAGCCCAAGAGTATCACACAGAGTTAGGGTGAATGAACTGACCAAGGGACAGAATTACCAGTTCAGGGACCACTGAGGAACAACATGCGCACACACACACACACCTCTCGCCCTATAATTTTTAGCACAGGGTAAATCAACTGTTGAAGTAGTAAAATGACATAACTGTCACTGTGCTTCAAGCGACTAGTCTAAACCCAGATGTAACAAGGGCAAGATATAAACAATCCATTTAGTGGTACTACTGCTAGAACATCAACAAGCTCAGTATCATACAGCTAGAAGCAATAGTAGGATAGGGTGATGGAGGCAGACACCCTGGTTGCAAAGTGTTAGGGCGAGTGATAAGCCGATACCAGTTGGTCTTTAGTGCATTACCAGCACTTGGATATCAATGGCAGTAATGCACTTTTGGTCATAACTAAAGAGCTTTAGCACTCCATGTTATGTATAAACTACAGCAGCTGCTTGTTACAAAAGTAGCACTTAGTTTGATAGGAGAGCCTTTTTTTTTCAGGGGGCAGCAGATCAGAGGACAGCACTGGGAACCAGAGTAAATCTCTCTCTCTCTCTGAATGCAGGTCCCCACTATAAAGTGTCAAGTTGAACAAACTAGCTCCATATACCAGAAATTGCACACTTACGCAGGAAAGCTACAATCAGTGCAACAGAAAGTCAAAATCTCCAAGGAACAACAAAAGGACAGCAGACAAACAAAAGCACCAATCAGGGGGAAAAAAAAGAATAGACAGCACAAGTAAAATCATCAGCTACTTTTGGCATGCAGGACTGAAACAGTTCCTCTTCTCACTAGTAACAGCTACCATATTAACCAAGTCCAAGTCAGCAATAGCCTCTCCTAAGGCACTCATCTGCCATCTAGTCCAAACCCTGATGAAACAAAGACAAGATATAAACACAGTTCTTAGCAAGGCAGAATGCCATCAAAATCAGTAACCTACAGCTAAGCACTATAAAGGCATCATGCCACACACCTCAATCCTTATATATTTATACACCAAATACCTGCCTAAATTTGAAGGTTCTAGTCAACAACAAAAGCTCCAATTAGCAACAAAACAGATTAAAAGGAAGGCAAAAGCTAAAATCCGCAAAAAATAAGCAATGCACAACAGGAAACAGTACCAGACAATTTAGGAGGCAGGTGTGGAACTGTTCCACAGCACAGCTACCAGATACAAAAGTCAGTAACAGCTAGTGCCAGGTCACTCACCTGCTATCTGGTCCAAACCCAAATGAAAAAAAGGACAATATACAAACACAATCCACATGAGGAATAACACCAATAAGAACTGACACACAACTCGGCACTATAAGGTCATGACAAGCACTACGATGTTTCTGTGCATTTCCTAGCAGTGAAAGCATGAATTACTGAACTAAAGTAGTGCAATAGTTCTCGGCAGTAGAAGTATTAAAAACAGGATTATTCAGGAAGACAGAGTAAGAACTACTTATTTCAGATATAGGACCTGAAATTACCACTTAAAAATGTTTAACACCCTAGAAAGTTTGAATTTCTAAACACATATTTTCACTAAGTACTACTTGTGATGATCTGAAATGCAGACTAGCCTTAATGTACAGTTGCTTTCAATGTATTTTTATGTCTTAACTCCTTTAGTACAGGCAATTTTCCAGACGTATGCCTCTGAACTAGGTTTTTTTGGCTATTTTTGCTCCCTGCATATAAATATATTTTTTGGAACTTTTTCATGAGATTTTCAGGGAATGGCAAGCACAGGTGATGTAGAAGGAAAAAAAACGCTGGCTACAGCCCAAGTTCAATTAGTGACTCGCGTGCTTGTAGAGGGGAGGGAAGGGCAGGGAGGAACAGAACTCATGCAGAGCGACAATCCACTGGAGGAGTGGCAGCATTATTGCAGTGAACAGCTCGGGAGGTGTGTGCTTATGTCTCAACAATTCACAGATTAATGGTAGCCCTCATTAGCAAGTGCAGCGGAAGCCATGGCGTATTTCCATGGTGATATGCATAGCCTGTCTCCCCTACCCAGAAGCAGGGATAGGGTCTTGCATAAAACGCTGTCATTGCAGGGATGTTTGCCTGAATGACAGCCCCTCTGCGCAGCTCCTGCTCTAGCAGGTCTAGGGCTTCCTCACTGCTAGGGGAAAGAATGGCCTTAAGTCCAATAGGGAGAGTCCTTGGTGGGGGGAGGGCTGAGAATTTTTTTTCAGGGAATGTTACTGGTAGGTGAGGAAGAGGCTTCAGAAGGCAGTGAGGGCTGTTATCAGAATTAGGTTCATAGGTTCATAGGTTCATACTAGGCTATCTGCCCGAGGGCATTTACAAGCCTAGCCCATAGTTTTGTGGCTTACGCCACCCCTTTAGTATGGGGAACTATACCCATTATTTTGCTGTGCCTCTGTTGAGCAGTGACACTGAGGTAATCCCTGGGGTATATCTGCGATCTCCCATCCATTGGTCAAGATTTCTCTTGAACAAGGCCAGCGAGGTGCTCTGCCTCACATATACCGGGATTTTATTCCACAGCATAGGAGTCTTTGGGTGATGAATCTATCCCTCCAGCGTCCTATTAATAGCCGTGTCGAGGTTTAAGTCTCCGCCCTTGTGGCTCTGACGGATCTAGATTTTTGAGGTGAAGCATATTCATCAAATCTGGGTTTGACATGGCCTTGTATGTTAGGCAAAGGTCACCTCTGAGCAAGCGGTGGCGACTGAATAGAGCTGGAGTTCTTTCAGTCGGGCAGCATAGGACAGATGTTTGAGACCCTTTATCCTTTTGGTGAGGAACTTTTGTGGCCTCTCCAGCTGCTGCAACTGTCGGGCCAGATACATTCCGAATGGGGCATTGTACTCAATCATTGGTCTGATGAGTGATGAGTATAGGGAGACTATGACCTCCCTTGATCTAGATGAGAATCCCTTCATGATAAGGTGGGCAATGTAGAAGGTCTTCCTAACTACTTTAGCTACATGGGTGTCGAATGACAGACTACTATCAACCTGGGTCCCCAGGTCCCTGATAACTTCTTCTATGCTCAGTGGATTGCCACCTATTTGGTAGCTAGGGTAACCTTGTTTTTCCGAAGGGTATGACTATGCATTTTTGGCATTTAACTTTAGGCCATGGCTCTGGCACCAGTTATCCGTTTCTGTGAGACCCTTCTGAAGGATATCTGTGTCAGATATGTTTTCTACTATGGCCAGTTTGCAGTCATCTGCAAACTTTGTCAGCCATAACCCTCCTGTGTTTGCTTGTACTTCGGAAAAGTAGATGCCAAACAAGAGAGGGCCCAGGACTGAGCCCTGTGGTACACCACTTGTGACAGGCTTTGAGTCTGACATGGCGCCAGCAACTCTGACCCTGTGGGTTCTGTCACTCAGCCAGTTTGCAACCCATCTTGTGATGTATGGGTTAACATTTAAGCTGATGAGTTTTTCAATGATACCCGAGTGGGGTATTGTATCAAGGCCTTCGCCAGATCGAGGTAGGCTGTATGGACTGCCTTTCCCTCATCAATGGCTTTGGTGACTGTTTCAAAAAGTCAACCAAGTTTAGAAGGCATGATCTGCCTTTGACAAGGCCAAACTGGGATGAGTCCAAAGTGTGCAAATTCCTATGTCTTTATTTATGAGGTCCATTATGATCCTCTCCATGGCTTTGCAGATAAGGCTTGTCAAGCTAATGGGCGGTAATTTCCAGGGTCGGTGGAGGCACCGCCTTTGTGAAGTGGGACCACAGTTGCAGTGCGCCACTCCCTGGAGTGCGTATCCAGAGGTAAGACTATGATTAAACAGCTGTCCTACCTGTGGGTTTAATTCCTCGTTGAGTTCGTGGAGCACACAGCCGGGCACACCATCAGGTCCCATGGATGCTGTCTTTTCTGCTTTAGTGAGAGCAGTTCTCACTTGGGCGTTGGAGATGTTTGGGGCTGCAATCGCTTGGTATAGATATCTCTCCTTTTGGGGAGGGGAGAAGTTTGCACTGAACCTGTCTGCCAGTATGATGGCAATGTCTGTAGGATCAGTAATCTTCACATCATTTTGAACTAGTTCTGAGCATATCTGGGAGGTTCCTCCCAGGTTTCTAACATAGCTAAAGAATGCCTTATGATTGTCTTTTGAGTCTTTAGCTATTTTTCTCTCAAAATTTGCTTTGGATGATTTTATGAGAGCTCTTAGTTTTTTACTTATAGTGATCAAGGGTGTCTTACCTTTTAAGGATTTTGCTCTATCTTGTAGTAGCTTCCTCCTTTTGTTGTAGAGTTTGTTTATGGCTGGGGTCCACCAGACTGGACGCTTGCCTTTGGTACAAAGAGTCTTTGTTTTGCTTGGGATTGCCTTATCCATGCAGTCCTGCAGGTGCTGGTAGAAGGCATTTGTAAGTGATTCAGCGGCTTGAGTACTGTTTTCCCGGCTCGGGGCCTTAAAGGAGACCACACTAGTCTTTAGAAGTGTGAAGTCGGCTTCGAGAAGTTCTTTACTGTGGTCTTTTAATTTCAGGTGGGGGTGGGATGAGGACCTCCAGCGAGATTAGTTTGTGATCTGATCTCACCAGTGAGGGGTATACTTCCGGTGTTGAACATTGTGCTCCCATGTTCGTGATGATGAGATCAAGTATGTTTTCTCCTCTTGTGGGGATGGTGACTAGTTGTTCCATGGCATTTGAGTTTATGAATTCCAGGAACTTTTGGGCTAGGGTGTTTGGGCTTGAGTAGTGTTCCCAGTCTATATTAGGGTAATTGAAGTCACCTAGTATGATGGTGTTTGGTGATACATTTATCCCTCTAGTGTTTTCAGGAAGGCCATGTGAGGTTCCTGAGTTTGTGAGGGTGGCCTGTAACATGCTACAATTTGCAGAGCAGTCTTGCCTATGGTTAACTGCACCTGGATGGTCTCCGATGCATCGGCGTTGCCACCAGTCTTGAGGTGTGGGTGTCTTTGATGAATATGGATACCCCCTCCTTTCTTGGTATTGTCCGGATTTTGGGGCCGAACGCATGATAAGAGGTAAAACCTGATAGTGCTGGGGTGCTCTCAGGAGCCTTGAACCAGGTTTCTGTCACTGCACAGACATCGATGTTCTCCATACTGAGAAGGGCCTCGAGTGCGTGCATTTTGAGATTTAGACTTCTGGCATTGAGCAGCATTACCCTTAGTTTTTTTCCTTTTTTGTGTTCTAGGGTGGTAGGTTTAGAATTTGAGCCTTGCCTAAAAAGGCACTATGGGGGTGGCAAGAGCCTTTGCCAATATCCGGAATCCCAGGGGTGACAGGTGCAAGCCGCCCTTTGCGAAGCAGCGTGGCTTGTCCAGCATGTCATCCCAGGCAGACAGACATTGGATCCCCTTTGAATGACACCAGAGTTTAAGCCAATTGTTAAAGCTGATCATCTTATCTCTGTATTGTGGCATCATTCTTGGTGAAGGTAGGATACTGCTCAAGGTCAGGGTCATACCTGCCTGGGCTACATAATCAGAGAGCTCCTCAATGTCTCTTTTCATGTAGTCCAAGGAGGTACGTCTCAGGTCGTTTACACCAGCGTGGACAATGACTGAGTCGTATTTGTACCTGCTGTTGAGAGACCTGAGTGCTTGCGTTATGTGGTGGATTCTAGCACCCGACAGGCAGCTTACTGTGACCTTCTCCTTACTCAGTCTGGTGAGCGGGACGTCAGTGTGTCTGACTATGGAGTCACCAATGACTAGTGTGTCTGGCATTGTGTTTGGCCTTAAGGGCTGTGACTGTTTGACACTCTGACTGTGAGGTCTATGTGTTGCAGGTGTTGTGTTCTGAGGTGGTGGTTGTTTGGGTGTCTGCTTTGGTGGCCTCTGCTGTTTTGGTAGATTTTGATCAGAGCCGCCAGTATGTCTTTGTGTGTTTATGTGTATGATTTGAGGTTGTGATGGTACTATGTGAGACTGGGTCTATAGTGTGTGTGGTAACCTTCACCTCCTGACTGGTCTTGCCAGTCCTATGTTGAGAGAGCTCAGCCTCCAGTTTGGCCGTATAGTTGCATCTCTCGCATGTATTTGTGTTTTGTGGGAGGAGGAGAGGGTTGTTCTGTGTACATGAGGCAATTGTAACATTGCCTCAATATTCCCAGGTTCACCAGCTGAGCAGGAGAGGACACTAGCAACTGATCCCTCGACATGCTAGAAGGACTAGACAAAAACTTTAAAAGAGATTCCGGGGATGTGGGTGACCGAGAAATGGGGTTTTGCCTTTTGGGGTGCTATCTATAAGAGTGCCGTATCAAGGTAATAAGTACTGTAGGAGCAAGTGCTAGGTTTAACAGATAGAGAAAAGTCTACTTGGAGTCAAGTAGAGATGATCTTTTGGGTATTAGAGAAAGTGCTAGTAACAGGGATGCTTAAAGGTAAGATTGAAAAGAATGCACTCTGCAGTGTGCACTAGAGAAGTTAGATATGAAAGTAGGTAACTTGAGTTTTACCTGTTTAAAAAGTTAAGGTTTAGTGGAGAGTTACTATTTTTAAAACAGCAAGATGGACTGAAAGGGGTGGTTACTTTTGTATTTTGGTACTATGAAATACTGTAGGATGGCCAATAAATTTAAATAATTGAAGGGGTGGGATTTCAAAAGTGATGGTTTTGTGATTACTCACATAAGCCAGTGAAAGTAGAGAGAAATGAGATATATGGTCAGATTAACATAAGAGGCGGGCAACTAGAAAGACAGTGGTATTTAACAAGACAACTTAAATGGGTGGGAGGGAGGGAAAAGGGAAAAATTCTGCTTGACTCAGAACAGAGAGAGCTGTGGTCTCTTTTGAAGTTTTAATATGCTGTTTAAAACAGAATGCAAGCAAAACACAAGATAAAGAAAACAAACTACAGTATTCAAAATATAGAAAGGCAATACAGAAATACAAAAAATAACAGCAAACTAACCTTTCCTTCACAGCAAAGTGTAGCAGAGTCTGGATGAGCCTTTCTGGTAAAGCTCTGAAATGTTTTATTAGTGACAGACTCATGGCAATCAGACTCTAGCCTAATGATAGGGCAGTACTCATAGTCTCAGCCTATGCCCCACAGCAGGGCTGTGATAGTGAAGAGAAAGGTACATTTAGACAGCAGTTGCAGGACCTACTAGTTAAAGCAGAACATGAACTGCTGTTTATAATAGGTGACTTGAATGCACATATTAGGACAGATAGAAAAGGATATGAGGATTGTCAGGATCCACATAGGTGGGGCAACAGGAATAAAGGAGAGGCCATTCTAGACTTTTCTCTGGCAAATGACTTGATAATAGCCAAAACATGGTTCAGAAAGACAGACAATCACAAGACTACATACAATAGGGGCAATATGCAGTTCAGGTAGATTTCCTCCTAGCAAGGAAAAAGTAATGGGGTAGAATCAGTGACTGCAGAGTCATGCCCACTGAAACAGTTGGCCCACAGCATAAACCACTGGTTGCCATGATCACTGCAAGCAGTGGTCAGATAAGGCTGCAAGGTCAGAGACCAAGCTGAAGACCTGGAAGTTGACTGGAGAGAAAGTACAAAAGTTCAAGGAATTACTCAGGGTTCTAGCATCTAAAGAAGAGGAAAAAGTAGGTGGAGTTGAAGAAGAATAGCAGCACCTCAAAACAGCGTGTGTGAGGACTGCAGAGCAGATATGTGGCTGAGGCACGTATGTAAATAAGGTATGCAAGGAATGCTGGTGGTGAAATGCAGAAGTCCAGGAAGTGATCAAAAGAAAGGAGTGTAGGAAAAAAAATGGGAGATAGAAAAGGTGGGCCAGGCTAGGAAGAAATACTGGTGGCTAACAAAAAGGCTAAGAAAGGAGTTGCCACAGCAGAGAACAGGGCACTGGAGGCACTCTACCAGCGTCTGGAAAGAGACTCAGTAGGTGGCACAAAGAAACTAGGTCAGGTTGTAAAGCAAAGACAAAGATAAAGAAGATAGGCAGACACCCATCATAAGGGATGCCAGCAATAATCTACTTACTAGTCCACAGAACATCAAAGGCAGATGGAAGGAGTACTTCCAGCAGCTTCTGAATGAAGAAAATACAACAGAAGCCGTACTGCCCCCAGACACAGCCTACAATGACAGAAGAACCCAAACCAGAAATAGTAATAGTAGTACTAAGAAAATGAAGTCAGGGAAAGCAGCAGGCTCAGATGAGGTTACAGACATTATAATAAAGATGCTGGGTGAGCAGGAGCAGCCTTAGGTCAACTGGTGCCCTAGGCAAAAGGGCTCCACGGCGCCCCCCACCACACCACTTGGCGCCCCTATCCTGGTCTACCTACACCAAATAAATATTGGAAAAGTGCCCCTGCTAGAGTAGCGCCCTAGGCGGCCGCCTAGTTGGCCTATGCTTAAGGCCGGCTATGTGGGTGAGACTGGGTGAAATGTCTCCTGAGGGTACTCACAGCAGAGTGGAGAGAAAGGAGCATCCTAGATGACTGGAGAATAAGCATACTCCTCCCTGTATGGGCATTACAGAGGTATCAAACTCCTGCCGCACTGCATGAATGTTCTAGAGAAGGTGATTAATAGATGGATACACAAAGTAGCAGAAAGTATGATGGGAGATGAGCAGTCTGGATTCAGATCAGGATACAGCACAACTGACCCAATATTTGCAGTGAGACAGATAGTGGAGAAGAAGCTAGAGATAAGGAAATAGTCCAAATGGACAGTACTAGACTTGGAAAAAGCATATGACAAGGTCCCACGAAAGCTGATTTAGGCACTCCTGTGGTGGTTCGAAGTCCCAGAAACACTGGTAGAAGTAGTGCAGGCTATGCACAAAGATCCGGTGGCTAAGGTTTTAGGAGTGTTTTGTCTTACAAAGGGGGTCCCAGTGGGAGTGTGTGTGCATCAGGGTTCAGGTCTGAGCCCACTGCTGTTCATATTGGTGGTGGATTACATTAGCAAGACAGATCAACAAAGTTGCTGTAGGGAGATGATATGGCATTACAGGCAGACTCTGAGCAAGAACTTCAGTAAAGGATAGGGGAATGGAATGCAAAACTGAAGACACATGGGCTGAAACTAAGTACAGATAAGACGGTGGTAATGGCAGCAAATTGGGGAAATCAGAAGCTGAGAATTGAGATAGAAGGGAAGAGAGTGGAACAGTACCTGGGAGGGGTGGTTGATAAGTAAGGAAGTCTGAAGATACTCTACAAAAGGACCTTACAGAAACAGATGCTTGGTGCCAGAGCCATGGGCTCAAGCTCAATGCCAAGAAATGTATAGTTATCCCCTTTGGGAAAAAACATGTACCCGTGAATTACCATATAGGTGGCAGTACACTAAACACTGAAAGTGTGATAAGAGACTTAGGGACACAGGTGGACAGTGGTCTCAACTTCAATAACCACATTGCCATAACAGTCAGGAAATCCTTCTATGTGGCACACCTCATCACTAAGGGCTTTTCATCCAGAAAAAAGGAGGTCATTGTCCCACTGTACTCATCCCTCATTAGACCCATTATAAAATACAACGCCCAGTTTGGTATGTACCTCTCAAGACATCTGCAACTGGAAATGCCGCAGAAATACCTCACTAAAAGAATCACAGGCCTAAAGCAGATGCCCTACGCTGACCGCCTTAAAAAACTCCAGCTATACTCTGTCGCATATAGTCTACTCAAAGGCGATCTCTGCTTAACATACAGGGCCATTTCAAACCCAGAGCTGTTGGACATGCTACACTTAAAGAACTCCAAATCCCTCAGAGCCATACACTCCAGGGATCTAAACCTTGTAATCACAATAAACAAAACATGCTGGAGGGATAGGTTCCTGACCCAGAGACTCCCCAGACTCTGGAATAGATTGCCCATACATGTCAAGCAGAGTGCCTCTTTGGCCCTCTTCAAAAGGAACCTTGACGATTGGATGGGAGAAAGGAAATTCACCCCGGGGATCATGTCAGTCGCCCTGCTAGACAGGGGTCCAGGGAAGTAAATAGTGTGGGAAGAAATAGCCAGGGAATTGTTACGGCTAGGCTTGTATAGGCCCCTAGGGCTGATAGCCTAGTACCAACTTATGAACCTATGAACTAGAATAAGAGGGGCTCCACCCAACTGGCATAGAGTGTCAGGTGTAGTGTATCACTGAAGAATGCCAAAGAAGCTGAAAAGTCAAGTGCACAAAACGATGGTGCAACCAGTACTACTGTATGGTACAGAAACCTGGACAGTAAAGGCAGAGTAGATGAGGAAGCTAGAGTTGATGGAAATTAACTGGCTGAGATGGGTGGTAGGATGCACACTGTAGGAGAGACAAAGAAATGAGGACATAAGAGCAGAAGCCCAAGTAGCTTCAATTGAAGAAAAGATCAGAGAGAACAGATTATGGTAGTTTGGGCACATGTGCAGAAAAGCAGAAGATAATCTGGTGAGGAAGAGTTGGGACAGACAGGAAGAAGGTAAGAGGAAAAGTACAGTTTTGTACCGACCATAAATGTAGATGTTCGAGTGCTAATACAGCTGCAGTCACAACAGATGGGTTTTCCTGCCGTCAGGCGGGTCCTCGGTAGGCCGAATTCCAAAGTCTAGGTCCGGCATCTGTTGTCGTCGTTTCCTCCCTGACGTCAGTGCGACAGGGGTATAAAAGATCCAGCCGACGCCATTTTCTTCAGTTTTTCTTGCCCCAGATGTCAGGTGCCCCCAGAAGGAAGGCAATACATAAAATTATGTAATAATGCAATGCAATATAATCAAAAAAACAGTAGTTGCAAGCAAATACACCATAAAAGAATACCCCTAGAGGAGAAGGAGGGAGGGAAACCTGGACTGCAGCTGTATTAGCACTCGAACATCTACATTTATGGTAGGTACAAAACTGTACTATGTTCATCGTGCATACAGCTGCAGTCATAACAGATGGGTAGAATCCCAAAGCTAAAAAAGGAGTGGTAGGCACTAGGTGGAACTAGGAGGAGCCAGAATGCCCTGCAAGACTGCAGTGGCAAAGCCTGCTCTAGATTTGGAGTATAATGGTAGGTGATAGTGCTTGGAGAAGATATGTAAGGAACTCCAAGTGGCTGCTTCCAAAATATCTTTGGTAGGAACCCCCCTGAGGAAAGCTGCAGAGGTAGCTGTGGCCCTTGTGGAGTGAGATCTGATGCCTGCAGGTACAGAATTACCATGAAAAGAGTAACAAAAGCGTATGCAGTGGGCTATCCACTTTGAGATTGTCTGTTTGGAAATAGGCTTCCCTTGAGCTCCTGCAGCATAGGACACAAAGAGTTGCTCAGATTTTCTGAAAGGCTTTGTTCTGTCCAAATAATAACGCAGCTGTCTGTGAATGTCCAAGGAATGTAGTAGTCCTACCCCTTTGTTTTGAGGATTAGGATAGAAGGTAGGTAAGTGGATAGCCTGATTCAAGGCTACCCTGGATACTACCTTTGGCATAAAGGACGGATTGGTTCATAAGGTAACTCTGTCCTGATGGAAAATGATGAAAGGCTGCACAGCCATGAGGGCTTGTAGTTCTGAAACCCTGCGAGCTGAAGTGATTGCCAGCAGGAAGGCTGTTTTCCAAGACAAGTATTGCAGTTCTGTTGAAGCAGCTGGCTCAAAAGGAGGCAAGGTCAGTTTTTCTAGTATGAAATTGAGGTCCCAAGCAGGTACTGGTCGTTTCCTTGGGGGTTTTATATTCTTAGCCCCTCTGAGGAACTGTCTTAAGAGGGGGTGAGAGAATAAAGGAGGATCAGTGTTGTATTCTGCAGAAATGGCTGAGGCATGGATTTTGATGGAGGAGAATGAAAGTCCATTGCTTAGCATCTCAGCTAGGTACTGTAATATTTGGGGTAAATTCAATATTCCAGGATTCTGACCCTTTTTCTCATTCCAGGCACAAAACCGTTTCCATTTTGCAGAGTAGGCTTTTCTTGTAGAAGGTCTTCTGGCCACTAAAATGACATCCTGTACCTCCTTGGAGAGTAGGGCCTGTTGTGAATTTAAGGAAGCTTCCATGCGGCTAGATTGAGTGCTTTCAGCTGACTGTGAAGAGTTTTGAAGTTGTGCTGAGTCAGTAGAAGAGGCATTAGAGGCAGGATCCATGGTGGGGAATGCGTCAGGCTTTTCAGGAGTGGGTACCAGTGTTGTCTTGGCCAGTCTGGAGCAATGAGAATCATCTTTGGTCTGTCTGCTCTGGTTTTTAATAGAACTTTGGGCAGCAGACGGAGAGGTGGAAAGGCATAAACTGTCATTGTTGCCCAACTGAAGGAGAGTGCGTCCACCTTCCAGGCCTGTGGATGAAAGGTCCTTGAGCAGAATTTTGCCAATTGGTGATTTCTGTGGGAGGCAAAGAGATCTATGTCTGGCCTTCCCCATGTTTGAGTTATCTTTGTGAAAACTTGAGGATACAACTTTCATTCGTGTGGATCTGTCATATTTCTGCTTAGGTTGTCTGCCAGTGTGTTTTCCTTGCCTGGCAGGTACTGTGCTTGAAGCTTGATTTGTAATTCCAGAGCCATGTTCCAAAGAGACATGGCTTGCCTGCATAGGGGGTATGAATGGGTACCTCCCTGTTTGTTTATGTACCACATTACTGTGGTGGTGTCCGTCCTTATCAATAGCTCGCCTGGATGCAGTAGGTCTTTGAAAGCTATAATAGCATTTATCACTGCTAGCATTTCCTTCTGATTGATGTGTAGGTGCTTTTCTCTTTGGGACCATTTGCCCTGAATGCACCGATCTGTCATGGCGTAGTGTCTGCTATGATGATTTGATTTGCTTGAGGCTTGCAGAATGGGAGACCTGTGTTTCTTTGACATGCTTGAGCCCACCACAGAAATTCCTTTTGAAGACATAAAATTAGTGGTATTATTGTTTCCAAACTGTGGCTGTGTTGAGACCATAGGTTTTTTAGGTACCATTGAAGTTTCCTCATATGCAGCTTTGCACATGGGATCAGTAGGATGCAAGATGCCATGAATCCCAGAGCCTGCAGGATTTTCCTTGCAGTCAGCCTGGTGAAAGTTGCCAGTTTTCTGAAGTATTGAGTTAGTTGCCCTTGTTTCTCTGGCGTGAGGTAGGCCATCTGGGTGTTTGTATCCAAGCTGGCACCCAGGAAAATTATTGTTTGCGAGGGTATTAGCCTTGATTTCTTTTAGTTGACTGTGTATCCCAGAGAATTCAACAACATTATTACAAATGCCAGATGTTTCATAAGAATGTGCTTGCTGTCCCCTTGGATCAGGCAGTCGTCCAGATATGGGTATATTTGTATCCCTTGAAGTCTGCAGTAGGCGATTACTGATGCCAGGCATTTCGTGAACACTCTGGGCGCAGTAGATAAGCCAAAGGGCAATGCAGAGAATTGATAATGGGTTGAACCTGCAAAAAATATGAGGTATCTTCTGCAATCTTGTCTGATTGGGACATGCAGGTATGCCTCCTTGAGGTCCAATGTTACCAGCCAAGACTCCTTGCCCAGCATGGGAAGAAGCTGCTGTAATGTGAGCATCTTGAATTTTGGCATGAATAAAAATGTGTTTAGGATGGATAGGTCCAAAATAGGTCTCCAATCTTTTCCCTTCCTTGGTACCAGGAATAGTCTGGAATAAAAACCTTGACCCTGTTCTTGTACAGGTACCTCTTGAATAGCTTTCATGTCCATGAGATGTGAAATTTGTTTTTGTGCCTCTGCCCTTTGATTGTGTGTTAGGTTTGGCAAGCCTCTCATTTTTGGAAGGGTGTGAAAGTGAAATCTGTAGCCTCTGTCTATAATGTCCAGGATCCATTTGTCTTTTGTGACAATATGCCAATTTTTCGAAAATAATGCCAGTTTTCCGCCTAAAGGTGCTGCCATTTGAGCCTTGCTTGGCATGCAAAGGGGAAAGTCATTGGTTCTGCTTTCTGAATGGCTGTGAGCTATCCTCACCACCTCTTTGTGTGGGTGCTTGCCATTGTCTGCCTCTAAATGATCCTTGAGATTGCCCTCTGCCCCTCGGGTGCCTGTATCTACCTCTTTGGGGTCTGTCCATGGCTGGAAAGGACCAATTTTTGGAAGGCCAATTTCTACTGAAACGTGGAGGTTGTACCTGTAGGAAATCTTTAACTGTTTGCATTGATTTTGCCTTTTTCTCCATTTTCTTTAATACCTCCTCAGCTTTAACACCAAACAATACATCTTTTTGCAGAGGAGCATCTAGTAATTTAGCTTTGACATGATCTGGTAAGGTTTGCTCTTTGAGCCAGGCATGTCTACGTATGACTGATCCTGTAACAGCAGCTCTACACGAGGCCTCTAAAGCATCAAAACCACATTGCAAGGTATGCTTACCCACTTGTTCTGCACTATGTATCAAATCCTGCAACTCCTTCAAGTCTGGTTGTTCAGGTTGTGACATTTTGTTTCTCAACTGTGATAAAAGAAATTGTTGGCACTTTAACATATGGAACTGACAGTTTAATGCCCTCATGGTTAAGGTGGCCGAGGTGTAAACCTTTTTCCCCCACCTCTCTAAAGCTCTGGAATCTCTCTCTGAAGGTAATGGATTTTTAGCAGTGGAGGCCTTAATTCCCATGGGACCCTGTGATATAGTTTCTGGGTCAGTCGCATGGCTTTTGTATAGGAATTGGTGTGAGTCAGGAACCCGGTAATACCTGTCAGGCTTGACTGGAGCTGGAGGTAAAGAATCTGAGTTAAGGCAGGCCTCCGAATACACGTCATCTAGAATGTCTAAGACAGGAGGTATAGCCAGAGGCCTGTGCTGAGGGAGCAAGAGGAAATCCCTAAGCCTTTTCTTGGAGTATGAGTACTTTTGGCCTTCCAGTGGAAGTGTTCCCTCAAGGTATGTAAGGTTTCCCCAAAAGAGTAATCCTCGGGGGGGGGGGGGCAGAGGGAATGGACTCCTCTGCATCAGAATCTTCAAAAGGGGAGTAAGAATGTTCCTGGTCTTCAGAATGTTCTGAAATAATGGAGGCCTGGTCCGAGGAGGGGGATTCTTCCTCCACTCTTGTTCTTTTGTCCGGGGGGGGGGGGGTTGAGAACCCCTAATAAGAGTAATCAAATCCTCAGCCATTTTGAGCATCTGCTTTTTAGGCATGGGGCCTTGAGAAGGGCCCTGTGGAGCTTGTCTTTTAGTATGCATGGCTGATTTAGACTTAGTGAAAGCCTTGATGGAAAAAGAAGAGGAAGGCCTGAAGACACCCTGAGAGGTGGCAGGTCTACCTAAACTCTGAGTTTCACCACCAATAGTGGCTTCGGTATCTGTAGTCGGGGTGTGGGCCGAAGAGCCTTCGACCTCGGGTACAGAAGACACCGCCAATGAAGTGTCATCGGTAGTCAGGGGCTGCATAGGCGCCTCACTGAGAACCGGACCACCTGTAGTCGGCTTTGGCGTGGTGTCGGTAGAAGTCGCGGACCTCGTATGTCGGTCCTTATCTTTGCGTCTTTTACTTAAAACTGGAGTCGGAGTATCCGATGACATGATGTAATAAAATTTTTTGCCAAAATAGTGTTGGGCGACCTCCGCCCGACGCTTAATAGTGCGTCTGTTGAATGTAGCACAAAAACGACAGGCCGAGACGTCGTGGTCTGGGCCTAGGCAAGGAATGCAGAGGGAATGAAAATCCTCATGCAGTATTTGCTTCCCACAAGAAATGCAATTATTAACTTTGTCTGACATCGGTCTGAGGCAAGAAAAGTTTCCCCAATGGGGTACTTAGCTTTCAAGAAGGCTTCGGTTGAAAAATATTCGTAATCTCAGGAGCTGACCGACCGGCACTTGCGAACTGCTTCTGCTTCGGGCACCGTGCGGCAAGAAAGACTGAAGAAAATGGCCTCGGCTGGATCTTTTATACACCTGTCGCACTGATGTCAGGGAGGAAGCGACGACAACCGACGCCAGACCTAGACTTTGGAATTCGGCCGACCGAGGACCCGCCTGACGGCAGGAAAACCCATCTGTTATGACTGCAGCTGTATGCACGATGAACATCGGCAGCGTCCAGCAAAGAAGTGGATGGATTGAGTGAGAGAATATCTGCGACAGTCAGGCATGAGTGTGAAAGAAGGCAGATGTGTGTCACTGAATCAAGAGAAACTGTGACAGTTAACATGACACCCCGACCCCATGTAGAAAATGGGAAAAAGGGGGGCTGATAAGGATGACAATGTTGATGTTACTGGCATCTTATTCTCAGATTGTACTTCTACCTTTAAAGGGAAAGGAGTAAATACAGTGCATCTTATTCTCAGATTGTACTTCTACCTATAAAGGGAAAGGAGCAAATACACCTTGAATGTTAATTACAAAACTAATGCCTGGACAAACAGATTAAGCATAGTGCGAGACAAGATAAAGAAAAATTTGAAGAAAATTTATATAAAGATATTGAGCATAATAGAAAACCTTTTTATAGGTACACAAGATGTGGAAGGAGAAAAGACACACAAATTGATAAACTGTGTGCAGATTCTAAAATGTATTCGCAGACACAACAGATTATAGATATATTTACAAAATCTTATGCAAAACAGTTTGGCTCCACAAAAGGGGTGGTAAGTTGTCCTAAAGACATCCAGGTAACTGCAGATACTGGAATAAAATTAGATTATATTTTAAAAGGACTGCGCAAACTGGACCCAAACAAAGCACAGGGAGGAGACGGAATTAGTAACAATGACCTAAGAACACTTCAGCAAGAACTTACAGTACCATTATATTCATTATTCACTAGGTCATATAAATATGGGGAGATTCCACAAGATTGGAGACGTGCGCTTATTAAACCTGTTTTTAAGGGAAAAGGGGGTAGGACAAACCCAGAGTCATATAGACCCTTAAGTTTACTTTCATGTTGTGGAAAAATAATGGAGAAGGTAATTTATTTATTTTTTATTTATTTTATATTTGTTGACCGGGTTTGTCCGACTGGGCTACAAATGGCCATTTTCAACGGAAGCCCGAGGAGAAAAGCTCCAACTGAAAATAGAAATTTTACATATTGAATACATATAGAAATACATTCATCAGTAACCACAGATTACTGCATTACAGTGCCACACATTACATTCATCAGTACCACACATTATTGCATTACAGTGTCATACATTAAACTGTGGCAAGTGAAATGCATAGAAATACATTCATCAGAGGGATACATTCATAATTACATATTATATACATAATAGTGCAATAGTTACATAGCTGAAATATGTTACTAGTTATGTTTGTACAGTGATGTACCAAGAGGAGAAGATAAAGTAGTACATTTGTTTATTGAAGGGAAGGAAGAGAGAAGAGAAGTAGAAGGTTATAGGGGAGTGTTTACGGGGATAATTACATTGGCAAGTCCATTTTTCATGAAGATATTTTTTGTAGCAGTTTTGAATTGATTGAGATGTTCAAAGGATCTTATATTTAGTGCTAGGCTATTCCAGGCCTTGGAAGGGTTAAAGCTATAGACTAGGTGACCCATTTTGGTCCTGGGTTTGTAGATTTTTAGTAGGCCTTATTCAGAACTGCGGAGTAATCTAGTGGGTAAGTAATGAGAGATTAGAGATGAGATAGTTGGACAGAAAGTGGGTTTGTAGAGAATGGAATGAATAATCTGAAACTGATTATACTGAAGCAGGATAGGTAATTCTAGGCAATTTAGTTCCTTTAGTGAGAGACAGTGATGGGATTTGTAAGAATTTTGGGCAGCAAATCTGGCAATCTTGTTATAAGTTGTTTCTAACTTGTTTAGTAGTCCAGTGTTGAGGCTGGTGAGAATTTGGGAGCTATAAAGTAAAGTGGGTAAGAGGTAGGCATTTAAAACGGTTAGTTTTGCTGTTATGGTAAGATACTTTTGTTTCTATAGAGGAGACCTAGCTTGAGATGTGTTTTTTGAATACAATTATTGACGTGTAAATCAAAGGCTAGTCTATCATCAATAGTAACACCTAAGAGTTTTGTAATGGTGTTCACCTGTATTTGAATATTACTCTGTGACAGTATGGAGAAGGAAGACTTTATGTGGTTAAGGGTTTTAGGGAGAAAGAGTAGCAATTTGGTTTTCTTTGGATTAAGGATAAGTTGGTTTTCAGATAGCCAGTTTTCTACAGAGTTAAAAGAGGACTATGTGTCTGATTTTAGTTTAGTTGGTGATTCAGCAATAGTAATAAGTGTAGAATCTGCGTATTGTATCAAGTAATATCAGATAAGTTATTGTCAGAACTGGATAGGTTGGGATTTGAAACCATATATCAGCATGCATATGTCTATTACCACCTGTAACGTGATGTTCTATAACAATATAGTAGTTATGAATAAAAAATTGTGCCGTGGTGTAATTTATATAGATTTAACTTCAGCATTTGACAGGGTCATACACAACACTGATTGATAAATTAGTACATCTAGGTATTGATGTACTCTTGATAAGGTGCTTCCCCCTCTGTCCCTGGGGAAAGAGTCACCATGTGTGTCTGGAAAACTTTCTGGGATTTTCAGAACCACATCTTTCCTCCCTTTTGGCCTTTTGGATAAAGTCTAAAAGTTATGGGAAAAAAAACAGCCTGCTATGGCACAGAGAGTTTTCCCTTCTTGTTCACACCTGGTTAGTGTGTCCTTGACTTTCAGCCCGAACAAGGACGAGCCATCAAAGGGGGTATTAATAAAGGAAGATTTAAAGGGTTCCGCAAAGTCACACAAGTGCATCCAGGAATGTCTCCTTAGGAAAATTTCTGAACTCACTGCTCAGCTCACTCTATCTGCTGCATAAGAAATGAGCCTCATGGGGGAGTTGATCACAGAATTTAAGGTGGAGAGCTGAGAGGAAACTTTATCTGATACCCCTGGAACTATAGTACCTTGGAAGAGGATCTCCTAGCTCCTTTAGGAGATCTCTTTGCAGCCTTGTAAAATGAGTCAAATAATTCAGCGAGCTGAGTGCAAAAGTCACTGAATAAAACATGCGCTTCCTGTATCTGTCCATCGTGCAAGACTCCTTGTTCAGTGGATGGAGAGACGAGGATGTCTCAAAGTTCCTTTTTGGTGGCTGCTGCCACCACCACAGGGACACCCTTGGTAGGAAAGCTTTGTCAGAAGGGGCTGTAATGAACTTATTTGGCCTCTGAGGGACAGGTTCCACTGTGTCTAGAGACTCGCATGCTTTTCGACAAACTAGTTCCATAAGCTTGTCGAAAGGTGGAGACACCCAAGTGAGTGAAGGGTGAGACCCAAAGGCTTTCAGGTAAACAGACTCCTCTCATCAGAAGGGTTGATGGACTTCCAGCCGCCTCTCCACTTAAGGACTTCTAGGATATCTGCAATGGAGATATCCTCAGAGGGCGACCGTGGGGACTCTTCCAACTCATCAAGGTCTGTGTCAGAGGTGACGGACTCCACTGTGGAGTCTAAATGCTTCCTCTTGCAGAGTGTCTCTTATGAGACCCCTCTTCAGAAAGGTATTCTGGAGAGGTTTCGGAAGAGAGGGGTTCAGCTGATGGGGGTACCCTGAGGCCTAGGGTCTCCATTAATCAGTGGATGGTGTAGTGCAGCGACAGATACCGGTGCCTTAGGAGGAGGAATGTCAGAACCCTTGAGTGGAGCTGTCTGCAGAGACAGCACTCTCTGCATCAGCTCGAAAGCCCCCCTTCCCCTGATCTGAGAACACCTCCAGTTCTGAAGAGGCAGAAGAGATCCCTGGAACCAAGGGGGTTGGCTCCGAAGTTGATGTAGGAGCCGAGCTCATCAGTGCCGAAGCCCCAAGAGGTAAGTTCAGATCCAACAAATGTCCGATCTGACTCCCCTATCTGCACCTGACCAGAGAGTATCGGCTCCTAGATTTCTCAGATGGAATCGAGGATGTTGGAGCAGACGTCTGGTCTGAAGATGCCAGGATGGGTCTCGGCACAAAACAGTTGTGTATGCTTACCATAAATGTAGATGTTCAAGTGTATTCACTGTTGCAGTCATCACACTTGGGTTATCTGCCTGCAGGTAGCCCTCAGTCGGCCTGAATACCAGAGACTTAGTATTTCTGCGTCGGTTGCTGTCGCTCCAGGACTGACGTCAGGTCGTCAGGGGTATAAAAACAGGCAGCCGACACCATTACATCAGTTTTTCTTGCCCCAAATGTCAGGAGCCACCCAAATAGGGAGCTAAGTTATAGTGGGGGAAAACACCAAAAGTAAAAAGTAAATACCAATACCAATACCCCTGAAAGGGGTGAGTAATGGACAGAGAGGAGAGACAGAGAGAGAGACAAGGAGGCTGGAGGGAGAGAAACCAGGACTGCAACAGTGAATACACTCGAACATCTACATTTATGGTAAATGTACACAACTGTACTATGTTCTTCATGTTTCACTGTTGCAGTCATCACACTTGGGTTGATTCCCAAAGCTGAAGAAGGATGGAGGCAGTCAAGAAGAGTTGAGGCTGGCTAGTATGCCCTGCAGGATGGCTGTTGCAAAACCTGCCCTGGATTTGGAAAAGATAGGCAGGTGGTAATGCTTGGTGAAGGTGTGTACAGAACTCCAGGTAGCAGCTTCCAGGATGTCCCTGGTAGGGACTCCCCTGAGGAAAGCTGTAGAGATAGAAGTTGCCCTAGTGGAATGGGTTCTGACCCCCTGAGGGGTTGGTTTCCCATAGTACTTGTAGCAGAAATGGATGCAGTGTGCTATCCATTTGGAAATTGTTTGTTTTGAAATGGCCTTGCCCTCTGCCCCTGGTGCAAAGCTGACTAGTAACTGGTCAGATTTCCTGAAGGGCTTAGTCCTATCAAGGCAGAATCTGAGCTGTCTGTGCACGTCTGAGGAGTGCAGGATCCTTTCCCCTTTATTTTGAGGATTAGGGAAGAAAGTTGGCAAATGGATAAACTAGTTGAGAGCCACGCTGGACACCACTTTAGGCATAAAGGAAGGATTAGTCCTGAGGGAAACCCTGTCAGCATGGAAAATAATGAAGGGTTCCACAGCCATAAGTGCTTGTAGCTCAGACACCCTTCTAGCTGATGTGATGGCCAGAAGCAAGGCTGTTTCCCAAGAGAGGAATTTTAACTCTGCTGATGCTGCAGGCTCAAGGGGGGGGGGGGGTAGTGTGAGCTTTTCCAGCACAAAGTTAAGGTTGCATGCAGGGGTGGGTGCTCTTCCTTGGTGGCCTTAAGTTGTTTGCCCCTCTCAGGAACTGTTTGATAAGAGGGTGAGAGAAGAGATGTGGGCTCAGTGTAGTAATGAGCCGAAATGGCAGAGGCATGGATTTTTAATGGAGGAGAAGGATAGGCCTCTGTGGAGTAGATCTGCTAAGTAATCCAGGATTAGAGGCAGGGAGGGCAGAGTTGTGTCCTCTCCTTTAGACTGAATACAGGAGCAATACCTTTTCCACATATCAGCATAGGATTTCCATGGACTGGGTCTTCTGGCTTCAAGAATGACATCCAGCACCTGCCTGCTTAGGCTGGTTAATGGGGGAGAATTCAAGGAATAAGCCAGGCTGCAAGATTTAGGGTTTGTAGTTGCGGGTGAAAGATCTGACCCCCCTGCTGAGAGAGCAGGGTTGGGTTCTGGTATAGGTGCCAGGATGGCACCGGTGACAGACTGCGCAGGAGTGGGTGCCAGTGCTGGTGTGGCCAGTCGGGGCAATCAGAATTGTCCTTGGTCTGTCCTGTCCTTATCTTGAGCAATACTCTTGGGAGAAGAGGCAGAGGGGGAAAGCCATAGATTGAGAGATTTACCCACTGGAAGGATAGGGCATCCACTTTCCGGGCCCTGCTGTGAGGTGTCCTGGTGCAGAATTTGCTGAGCTGGTGATTGCAGAGGGAGGCAAAGAGATCCACCTCTGGGGTCCCCCATTTCTGAATCAGATGGTTGAAGGTGCTGGGCTCTAATTGCCACTCATGTGGGTCTAGGAGATTTCTGCTTGTCGTCTGCCAGTGAGTTTTGTTTGCCTGGCAGGAATTGAGCTTGCAGATGGACCTGCATGTCCAAGGCTGTGTTCCACAGGGCCATGGCTAGCTGCAGAGTGGGTAAGAGTGAGTTCCCCCATGCTTGTTGATGTACTACATAACTGTGGGGTTGTCTGTTTTTATTAGCAGGTGGCCTGGAGAGAGTAGGGATCTGAAAGCTGTTAGAGCGTGTTGCACATCTAGCATCTCTTTTTTTGGCTGATGTGCAGATGAATTTGACTTGGGCTCCAGTGGCCCTGAATGCACTTGCCGTTCATGTGTGCCCCCCAGGCATAGTCTGATGCATCTGTGGTTAGGGTTTGGGTGGCGTGGGGTTGAGTAAAAGGCAGTCCCTTGTTGAGGTTGCATACTGCTTGCCCACCAAAGAAACTTTGTCCTTAGAGAGGGTATGATGTTGGCACCAAAGACTTTTTAAGTACCACTGAAGTTTCCTCATATGCTGTATGGCATATGGAATTAGTAGGATGCATGAGGCCATGAACCCTAGGGCCTGCAGGATTTTCCTTGCGGATAGCTGGGTTCTGGTGGCCATTTGAGTAAAATAGTCTGTCAGATAGCTTGTTTTTCTGGAGTGAGGAATGCCATCTGGGATGCTGTGTCCATGCTTGCTCTCAGGAATACAATCTATTGACTGGGGACTAGTTTTGATTTCTTTTCGTTGATGGTGTACCCCAAGGAGGTTAGAAGGTTTTTACAAATGTCAGGTGCTGCAACAGCATTTCCTGACTGTCTGTCTGAATCAGGCAGTCGTCTGTCCAAGTACGGATACATTTGAATATTTCTCTGTCTGCAGTAAGCAATGGCTGGAGCTAGGCATTTTGTGAATACTCTGGGAGCAGTGGATAAGCCATAAGGAAGTGCAGAGAACTGATAATGCATATATCCTGCCCTGAAGCGTAGATATTTCTGGCATCAGTCCCTTATAGGGATGTGCAGATAGGCTTCTTTTAAGTCTAAGATGCTAGCCAGGTATTTCTGGCTAGCATAGGTAGAAGCTGCTGCAGGGTGAGCATTTTGAATTTTGGTACCACCAGGAAGGTGTTGAGAATTGAAAGACCTAAGATTGAGCGCCAAGTGCCCTACTTTCTGGGTACCAGGAAAAGTCTGGAATAGACTCCTTGACCTATCTGTTCTGCAGGAACAGGATGAATTGCCCTTATAGAGAATAGGGATTGAACTTGGCTTTGTGTCTCTGCCCACTGGTTTGGAGGAAGGTCTGGCAGTGAGTGGAAGTAATATTTGTACCCCTGGGATACAATGTTGAGAACCCATCAGTCTTTGGTGATGGAAATCCATTTTTTTGCATGAAGGGCAAGTTTGCCTCCTAGATGCACAAACAGTTGGGCAGAGATGGGGAGTTGAGAAGTCATTGGGAATTCTTTCCGTAAGGGGGTGGCTTAGCATTCCCTGTTTTGGAGGTGGAGGCACTCCATTGCTTAGATCTCTGCATACCCTGAGACTGTAGGTCTGGGGGGGTCTGTTTCCCCTGCGTCTAGTTTGAGGTGGCCTTGGGGGGGGGGCTGGGAAGGACCAATGTTTCGAGGGGCAATGCCTACTGAATCTAGGAGGCTGCACTTGTAAGAATACTTTGACTGTCTGCATAGATTTAGCTTTTTCTTCCATCTTTTTAAGAACCTCTTCTGCTTTGGTGCCAAACAGATTGTCCTTGTTCAATGGAGTGTCTAATAACTTTGATTTGACATGGTCTGGCAAGGTCTGCTCCTTAAGCCAAGCATGCCCTCTCAGTACAGAACTGCTGCCCTGCGATGCTTCTAGGGGGTCAAAGCCACACTGCAATGTATGCTTGCTGACTTGGCTTGCAGAATGCATAACCTCTTGCAATTCTTTATTTTCTGCAGAGTCTGTAAAGGTTGCTATTTTTTGTTTAATAAGTTCCATAATATGTTGTTGGTACTTCAGCACGTGAAACTGACAATTCAAAGCCCTAATGGCGAGAGTTGCAGAGGTATACATTTTCTTACCCCATCTGTCCAAAGCTCTTGAATCCCTGTCCGAAGGGGTGGGATTATTAGCTGTAGTTGCTTTGATACCTTTAGGCCCCTGGGAGATGATCTCTGGGTCAGCAGTAGGATTTTTGAAAAGGAATTTGTGAGAGTCAGGTACTCTGTAATACCTGTCTGGTTTCCTAATAGCAGGGGTAAAGTATCAGGAGTAAGAATGGATTCCATAAAGACATCATCCACAACTTCCAGGACTGGGGGTATTACTAAAGGCCTATGTTGTGGCAAATCTAGAAATTCTCTGTGTCTCTTTTTGGACTGAGGACAGTCCTGGCATTCCCAATGGAAATGCTCTCTTAAAGTATGTAAGGTTTCACCAAAAGAAAAATCCTCTGGAGGAGAGACAGAGGGAATGGATTCCTCTGCATCCGAATCCTCATAAGCAGATAAGGGTGTGTCTTCATAATCAGATACCTCAGAGTCGTCAGACTCTTGGTTTGTTGAAGCTGCTGGGGACAGATCTCTTTTTCTCTTAGCAGGGGAAGGCTGACTTCCACTAATCAGCATAATAAGGTCTTCTGCCATTTTAAGCATTTGATGTTGTGGCAAGGGAGCAGGTGCATGCGTTTTGGTCGTCGGTTTTCTAGGCGTAGCACATACTCTTGGCCTTAGAAGCTCGGTAGTTTTAGACGGAACTGAAGACACAAAAGAAGTAGTCGGTTTGTGTCGAACATCGGTAGTGCGAAGAACTTTCTCAGAAGCCGGTGCCTGCTCAGTGGCTCCACACCCATCCAAGGTAGAGACATCCGCAGGTTCCATAGTCGAAGAAGAGTCTCGCGGCATACTGGACTCCGAACCTGTCTCGGTAGAGGCCTGCGAATCCACTGAAGTAGGCATCAGGGGCTGCGAAAGCACCTCACTGAGTACTGGTGACTAACTTAATGGAAGTGTCACTGGCAGCTTTGGACCTTTGCAGTCTGTCTCTGTCTTTATCCTTATGTTTTTTCAGAATATCGGTAGTTGGATGGCTTACCGAACCCATTTTGGAATACGGAGATCAAGAATGAAAGTATTTAGCGACAATAAGGGCCCAACAACGAATAGTTTGGGCATTGAACAAGGCACAAAACCGACAGCGAGGTTCCCCGTGGTCTGGGCCTAAACAGGTGACGCAGTAAGAATGGAAATCTCGGTCTGGTATTTGCTTTCCACGGGCAAGACAACCGTTAACTTTTTCTGACATCGGTTAGAGCAAGAAAAATGAATCCCCAACTGGGTAATTAGTTTTAGAAGACTTCAGGATGATTAAATTTGTAAACGGAAACTCAGGTAGCGGCCAACCGGCACTCATGTGAACTGCTTCTGCTTCGGGCTCCTCGGCAAGAAAAACTGATGTAATAGCATCGGCTGCCTGTTTTTATACCCCTGATGACTTGACGTCAGTCCTGGAGTGATAGCAACCGACGCAGAAATACTTAGTCTCTCTGGTATTCGGGCCGGCTGAGGGCTACCTGCAGGCAGATAACCCAAGTGTGATGACTACAACAGTGAAACACTAAGAACATAGATGGTTCCACAGCAATTGGGTCCAGGCATTCTGGCTCCGAGGTCCCGGGTCAGCACGGAGAAGGAATCGTTGTCGACAGGGAAGTATTGGCTGGCTCCAAATTCCTCTGGGTTGAGCCGAGAGGAGTTTGGCCAGCACCAGTGTCCTTAAAAAAAGTCTTTGCATCACCCTATCCCACATCATCATCTGAAAGACTCCTGGAGGACTTAGTAGAGGGAGTAGGAGATCCAATCATCTGCAGAATAGGGGACCTTAGAACAGGAGTAACCGGCTCCAATTCTGGGGATCAGCTCCTTAGTTCGAACTCCACTGGCACTGAAACAGCTGGTGCCGATGAAGTAGATTTTGTAGGTTCAGTAGTCATCAGAGCCAGAGATACAACTTTGCTTAATTTTTTTACTGGCTCTGATTGCTCTGAAGAAGGAGAAGATCTCTTGGTGGATTTGTCAGATTTTGCTGATGGTGATTTCGCTGATCATGAATTGCCTGGACCTTCTTCTAGAGCTTCTTGGAAGGGGGACTTCAGTAAGCCTCTCACAATCAATTTGTTTTTTCTTTCTAGCAGTACTCTGGAGCTGAAGGAATGGAATATAGAACATGACTCTTGTAGATGTACTGCGCCCAGGCAATAGACACAAACAGTATGGGCATCAGGTAATGACATCTTTTGGCTGCATTTACCACATTTGTTGAAGCCCAAAGGCTTACTTTCCTTTTGCTCCTTGGACTTGATCAAAATCACAGTCCACACAACAAGAGCAAATTAACAATAACAACTACTTAACACACTAGACCCTATGATACAATATATAAAACATAAAATATTAAATTTTTTTTTTAAGAGAAAACTTCAACAAAGAAGAGGAAGGAAAGAAATTAGGTAGCCCTCTAACTAAAATGGGCAGTGGCAGCCCTCTAACTTAAACGGGCTGACGCCCCTTTTGTTTTAACAGTAAGATTAACTATCTATGGACTTCAAGGACATTAACAATAGCAATAGTAAAAGGCCCTCTAACTAAAATGGGCAGCGGTAGCCCTCTAACAAACAGGCTGACACTTTTTTTTTTTTTTCTTACGATTAAACTATGTATGAACTTCAAAAATATTAACAGTAGAAAAGCCCTTTAACTAAAACGGGCTTATATGATAGAAATTTAAGCTGGGATAGATAGGAAACAAATCCTAATGAAAAAAAAATGACAGCCTGAAGCAAACACAGCAGCAAACTTTGTCTAACTACAATGATAACGAACACTAAATGCTAAATTTACTGTAAGGTAGAAGAAATTTTTCAAATAAAGAATAAAGATTTGTTCACTTAGCCAGAGCCAAACAGGAAGCAACTGATCTGTTTAGTGGTAAACAAGATCTGGGGAGCTACACTAGAGCATGATGGAATAGGGATACAACCACAAGCCAGTGGAAGACCTTGAGCTTTAGAATGCATCTGAGTCAGAACTGAAGACTGGTTCTGAACCCAACCAGTAAGAATGAAGGAGAGATAGGACAACTTCACATTTATACATTGTATAAAAAGATAAGAAGATAAGAAGTCTAGGAAATCAAAAATAATGAAGTCATTGTTTGTTGGTTACATTAGACCCCAACTTGAGTATGGAATAACAATATGGAAACCGTATAAGAAAACAACCATGAGTAAACTAGAAAGAGTACAATGGAAATATACCAAGGCTATCCATGGATGTGAAAATTTAAGTTATTATGAAAGACTAAAATATCTGAACATGTACAGTGTCTCTTACTCATATCTAAGAGGAGATCTTATTCAGGTATATAGGGCATTTAGTGACAACTACCTCTGGGAATGTTTGGGGCTAACAAAAATGTGCTAGACAACCTATGTAGAAGATTCTGTAGGAATGAGAAGTGTACCAATTGGTACTCTGACAGAGTAGCTGATGCATGGAACAGACTACCAAATTATATTAAAGCAAGTACTAGTTTAGATATTTTTAACAGCCTGGACACTTATTATGGGAACAAGTGTTTTGGTATATTGGCAAGCTAGAAGGGCATTAATGCCCATGCTTGAAATACTTGTATGTATGTATGCAGTATCTACCAGAAATAAACCCACAACAAACACTAAAAACAAATCCCACTGGTGGAATCCAGGCCTAAACAGGACATACAATAAAAGAAGAAAACTCATGCTAAAGATCAGGAAAAGCAACTCTCTTAAAGACAAGTGCTCTTTTATACAAAAAAGAAATTATGAGGTCTAAGTCCAACATGAGCAACTGTGAGGTCATGAAAGCATCTCAGGCTAAGGACAATCAGAAGGCCTTTTTCAGCTACATCTAGAACTGTAGAAGTAAAACACAGCATTGTGCAGAACTGGTGGTAAACTATGCCGCCTACACTAATCAGCGTGACATGGCAAATCTGCTGTCTGATAAATTCAGCACAAACTTCAGCCTTCACTTTTCCCAGCTCCACCAGGTGAAATCCCCTCCCAACATCCTTCCCCTAAGCAGGGACCAGGTGCTGACAACACTTGCTAAATCTAACACCACCTCCATGGGTCCCGACAACACCACTGGTTGTCTGCTTAACAGTCTAAAACATGAGCTATCAGGACCACTTGGCCATTCCATGTACAGCCTTGAAACAGACCTCTTTCCAAGTGAATGGAGGACCAAAACAGTCACTCCCCTCCACAAGGGCGGATCATCAACTGACCCAGGGGACTACAGACCCATGAGTCTAACAAGCCCAATAAGCAAAGCCATGGAACAAATGATCATGGAAATGAGAAACAAAAACAGTGGCAACCTACAGACACTGGACCTATTCCAATTCGTCTTTGTTAAGGGAAGGCCATACCTTCTTAACCTGGTAGACTTCTTTGAGAGGGTTCCAAAAGCAATGGACAAGGGTAAAACAGTGAATACTGTGTATGCTGACCTGGGTAAGACCTCTGATGCAACGCCCCACTCGGGCACTGTTGACAAGCTCTCTAAGCAAGGCATAAATCCTTGCATAACACACTGGAATGCTGGCTGACAGGACCCAAGAAGTCAGGATCTGTGAGACCACCTCCACCAAAGGAATGGTCAACAGTGGTGTAACCCAGGCTCTGTGCTGGGCCCACACCTGTTTAGCATCTACTTCTTGTATGTCAAGCCTAATGTTAAAGACCTCTCGCTGACTAAGTTCATAGATGACTGTAAATTGAGAGCTATTAAAGATCCCCCCTCCCCAAGACACAAATATTCTTGTACGTGGGTTTAAGAGATGCAAATAACTGCTGCCAAAGCCATGGCCTAAAAGTCCAAAATATGCATTGCTCTTCAAAAAACTATCAATGCAAGTTAATTACTTCATCAATAAAATGCCCCTAACAGCTGACCCAGTAGGAAGAGATCTGGGAATATATGTAGACAGAATGATAGACAGAACCCAGAATGATACCACAGTACAAGCAGAAAATGATTGATTTCAACAACTGGGTAAGTTTCTGGTGCCATTCTAAAGGGATCCAATATGTGTCTGCCTGGGAGGACATGATTGACAGACCTCAATTCTTTGCCAGAGATGGCCTGCATCTGTCACCCCTGGGCTTCCAGATACTGGCAAAGGCTCTTGCCACCCCTATAGTGCTTTTTTTATGTGGTGTTCCAAAGATCAAATTACCTAACAGCTACAAACAAATGCAATCCGAGGGTCATGCTGCTCAATGCTAGACGTCTAAATCTCAAAATGCACTCGCTCAAAGCACTCTTTAAAATAGAGAGCATCGACATTTGTGCCATAACAGAGACCTGGTTCAAGGTAGCAGAAAGCACCCCTGCACTACCAGGCTATAACTCATTCCACACCTTTTGGCCCCAGAACTTGGACCGAAGCTCCAAAGGCGGTGGTGTTTCCATATTCATAAAGGATATATATATTCCTCCGGACTGGTAGCCCAACATAAAGCATCTGAGATGCTTCAGTGCAGCTAACATTAGGTAAGACAGCGATTCAGGTCATAGCCTGCTACAGGTCCACAACCATGTCCCAATACTCACACTCCACGTTCCTAAGCACCCTGGAGAACACAAGGGTCCAACCCAACACTCTCATACTGGACAAATTCAACTACCCCTCCATTAACTAGGAAAACTACTCCTGTACCAAAACACTTGCCCAATGTTTCCTGAAATTCATTAATTCCAATGCCCTGGACCAGCTCGTTCTTACCCCCACTAGAGGTACCAACATACTTGACCTGGTCATTACTAACATGGGCGACCATTGCTCTACACCAATAGTCAACTCCTTCCTGGTTAGATATGACCACAAACTAATCACCAATAACCCCCCCCCCCCCAAAAAAAAAAGGTAACCACTATGAAAAACTTCTCCAAAGCTAACTTTGGGCTCCTAAAAACAAAGGTGACTAACTTCAGAGCACCCATGCAAATGGAGAATAGTTGCATGACTGCCGAATCATACACCAATGCACTGTACGAATACGTACACAAATGCATGGATCTCGCCATACCCAATAGAACCAAGCTGCTCTCCTCCAGAAAAAGGAAGCCAATCTATTGGTCCCCTGCCATAAACAAACTCTACAACAGCAGGAGAAAACTGATTTTACTGGCTTTAAATTTCTTGTTTTACATAAAATAGATTATTTTTTTGGAGATGTAAATAACCTATTAGAAGTGATGGAATTACTATGGCAACTAAAACTTAATGCAGATTCCCCTCCTGGGCTGAATGAGAGTTTAAATGTTAAGTGTGCTTTGAGGTGGCGATGCTAGATCTCTTTAGTTGATTGACAACTGTTTGAGTCACTCAGGCTCATTTATTACAGTTCATTGACATTTTTACTGTTGTTACACTATTGGTACATATGTGTACTTTGCATGGTCTTAGTGGTTAAAGCGGTTTGACACCACCCTTTATGTACATTTCCTTACTATATATTTGAAAAATGCTTAGTTTCCACATCATTTGTCTGAAGAAGTCCTATTCACTAATAAAGGGACGAAAGTTTATTATTGGCTCCATCTTCTATTCATTTTGGAAGTTTTACAGTTTATATATATATATATATATATATATATATATATACACACACACACACACACACACACACACACACACACACACACACACACACACACACACACACACACATATACATATATTGCTGTTTCCTTGGTTTTGGGAGTGAAGCTGCTTAATAGTATGGGTTTGTGCTTGTTGTGCCGCTGGGCAACGACTCCTGCAAACACTTCGTACACCAGTTCTTCTGGGTATTGCCAGTATTCAAACATGTGGGACAAAACACGGCATTCTAATAGGAATGTGTTGTCATCGCTGATTATGCAAGATAACCTGATGAACTGACCTCGCAGTACATTCTTTTTCATATAAAAAAGATATTGCCTGCAGAAATGCAGGGAATTGTTCCGATATGTATTGTTCCTGTATAAATTTGAGTGTAGCGTGCCAGTGCTAGTTTTGGTCGATAGTTCAATGTCCAGAAAGTTGATTTTGGACCCACATCCTGATACCACAAAGTCAAGGTAAGGCATACTATTAAAGAGGATTCGGATAAGTTTCCAAATCGGATTTGGTCAGTCTCACAAAAACATTATCATCAATATGGCGCCTGTACAGGTGTACATTGCTGAATTGTGGCAACTAGGGTTAAAGTCTCAAGTTTCCAGGTGCTCAATACCAGGTTAGCATATGCTGGGGCCATTTTGGTCCCCATGGCTACACCTTTAGTTTGTTGGTATATCCATCCTGTTGTGGAAGTGGAAAAAGTTGTTGGCTAGTACTGCTACTGTTAAAGAGATGATGGCTTCCACTTTGCTTTCGTTGAATTTAGTGTATTTGAGAAGGAAAAGTTTAAATGCTTCAAGGCCCTGATGGTGGGGTATGTTAAGAGTACAGCACCACTATGTCCAAGGTGATTAGGATGCACTTAGAAAAATCCAGAGTGGAGTGGTGTAGTTCATTCAGAAGTCCCAGGAATCCTTGATGTAGACTTCCATTTTGGTGCGTTTGTTTGATACTATGAGTCGGAATGGGAGGTCAGCTTAGTCCTTGTGGACTTTGGGTATGCCAAACAGCTTCCCCAAACTTGGGTTTTGCACCAGTAAAAACATGTATTCCTCCAGGGAAATAAGGTGTCCTTGTTCTAGGAATTTTAGGAGTCTGTCAATGGCTGAGAACTGTGAGGGAACTTCACATATATCGGCCATTGTGTAAAATTGGGCATCCTGCAACATGGTTTCGATTTTGGCGGTGTAAACTTCATGTTCCATGAGAACTAAGCCGGTGCCCTTGTCGGCTTTCATGATCAACAAGTTGCTCTCATGGCTGAGCTCATACAAAGCCTTTTGTTCAACGGGGGTGAGATTAAACCAGGAGAACTCACTGGGTTTAAGTAACCTTCGCAAGTCTTGTTCGCAGACTCTCATGAAGGTGTCTAAAGTGGAGTTCAGGACTGGGTTGAATGTGCTTTTCTTCAGTTTATATTGCACCGGTGCCATTGCTGTGGTGCTGGGTTCGTTAATACTGTCACTGGTGTCATCTCCAGTGTCTGCTACGTTACCCTCA